>NC_056729.1:985895976-986025976 GCF_019279795.1 Protopterus annectens
CAACTGTCTTATAGCTAAATTCTACATCTTTTACCCGGTAGACCTGTAGAGTGAATGTTTGTTGACACTATCTGACTGTTTCTACACATATTCCCAGATTCCAAGTTAATATTATGCACATACCTCTCAATCTCTTAATGCACACACTCTGGACAAAGCTTGACAACATGGGGGTACAAATAGGGGCATATTTTGAATATTCCTCTCATAACTCTCATGGAGAGTTGCTAGAGTGACAGGGGTTGTTTTAATATACATTTTCTGATGGTTTTGATGTCTGAAAATCAAATGTATGTCATTACTTAGTGACTACAATTCTGAGATCATCCCACGGATTTACCAGGGGGACAGAGGAACAGGCATAAAATATGAGTCAATTAAATGGACATTCTGAAAAATCTGTACAGTTGAGAGGTATGATTATGCATACAGCTTACTACCACTCCCAGGATTCGAACCATGACTGTGCCTGCTAAAAATATAACCATTTAAGTTTCAGCACAGTGTGCTATTTGGATATTGCTGTTTATTCTTTTGATGTTTTCTAAGTCTCTCTTGGTTGTACAATCTGATGTTGTAATTATGACAGTCTAATACAGACATTCCTAGACATATTTTTACATAGCACAGTGAGAGAAATAGTGGTTGACACAACAGTACTATTCTGATATCAAATGTTACTGAATGCTACATGTCAGGCCATATTATACCAGTGTAAACACTACCAGTCCCGGATTTACATTTTTATTGGCAGGCACAGTTTTCTTATCTGACAGACCTGTGGAGGGAATGTTTGTTAACACTACCTGACTGTTTCTATGCATATTCCCAGATTCTGAGTTAATATTATGCACATACCTCTCAATCTCTTAATCCACACACTCTGGAAAAAGCTTGAAACATGAGGGCACAGATAGGTACATATTTTGAATATTGCTCTCATAAACTTGGAGGGTTGCTAGAGTGACAGGATTTGTTTTAATATACATTTTCTGAAGGTATTGAAGTCTGAAAATCAAATGTTATGTCATTATTTAGGGACTACAATTCTGGGATCATACCACTGATTTGCTATGGGGACAGAGGAACAGGCAGAAAAAAATATATAAGCCAATTATCTGGACATTCTGAAAATATATGTACAGTTGAGAGGTATGATTATGCATACAGATTACTAACACTTCCAGGATTTGAACCATGGCTGTGTCTGCTAAAAATACAACAATTTTAAGTTTCAGCAGAGTGTGCTATTTGGATATTGCTATCTATCTCTTCAGTGTCTTCTGTCTAAGTCTCTCTTGGTTGTACAATCTGATCTTGTACTTACAACAGTCTTATACAGACATTCCTAGACATTTTTTATGTAGCACAGTGTGGGTAATGGTGGTTAACACAACATTATTATTCAGAGACTGTAACAATAAATGCCATACAATACCAGAGTAAACACAACCAGTCCAGGATTTACAGCTTTATTGCCAGGCAGTTACAGTTTTATTTAACTATGACCTATATTGAACTATTGCTGTCATATTGTCTGGTTTATTCAGTACAACCCATACACAGTTTTTATACTGCCAGATGACTTTCTACTACTTTATATTTATTTGGTATGACTGACTACTACAACCAGGATTGTTACTCACCAGCCTCACAATGCAGCCTTTGCAGTCTACTAGCATGGGCTTCCTGATTCACAGCCCGCTCAGCTGCAGCTGTAAAGGAAATAGAGAAATATTTAGGCATACTTATCCATCATATACACAGGCTGGACATTAGTAAACAATTATTGGTATGAGTAGTTACATACTGCTGGGACATCACCCCTCTGCTTTGCTTCTTGGACCACTCATCCAAGAGCCCCCTCTTTCTCTGCTTCAAGTCAACATAGTGGTGCCGGACCTGCTCACCAGTCCGAGGGACACCAGTGGCACTGCTGAGATCATGGGCAAGATGGTCCCAGGCTTCCGCTTTATATTGGGAGCCTTGGTACTGGCCCTGCAGCAGTCTCGCATCATGGTTTTGTATCAGGAGTCCTACTATGATGTTGGACTCCTGTATGCACCAGCGCTGCAAACAGAAGTGCATGACCTCACCAACTCCTGCCATACTGCCTACAGTGGGAAGCTGCAACCAGTTATGAGCTGTATTCCCACCTGTGGGGTTTAAATAGGGCCAATTTCCCACCCTTTGCCATGATTGGATAGTTTTGAATATGCCTAGCAAAGCTAAGGTACAAGCAAACCTGCTTAGCTAAGGTTGGCAGTGCTTAAAGGGACAGGTTTAGCACTGCTTAAAAATGGGCAAATCCAGTTAGCTAGGCTACTCATTGCTTAGCAGTCATATTTATACAATGTTTACACCTGGTAAGCAGAGCTGTGCAATGCTTAGACTTGCTTATTTTTTATTTTATAGACAATCTGCTGTGTGGCATTGCTTCATTATTCATTACATATTATAAATTTGCAAAAATGAAAAAAACAAATAACAAACTGTGGAAATCACAAAAAAAAAATGGCCAGACTGCAAGCAAAACTCTTATTTAATTAAATACATTGAAGTGCTTTTCGTTTTTTAAAATAACAAACTTCATCAGACTAAAACAGTGTTAAACCACAACTGAACTTCTTAAATAGCATTTTATAAGTCCGCCCTACAGTAGAAAGGAAACAATGTCATGAACAAAATTTTAAATTTTAAAAATTAAAAATATAAAGTGCATGTCCGGGATTCACTAATCCTCCGTGTAAGACTAACTAAGTCTTACTCGGAAACTTCAATCTAAGAGTATGACATCAGCATGTCATGCATATTAATAAGGGTGCGCTGACTCAACTCTAAGGCTAACATGGAGCGTGCACGAGTGCAAGGGGTGTGTCAGACTGCAGAGCAGTCCAAATAGCCATGCCCCTGCAAGTGCCTAAACTGCAAATGTCAATTGAAATGAGCGAGTCCGCTCAAATGTCTACATACCCAACACTACACTCCCCCACATTCTAAATCCCTGTACAAGTTTAAAATGTAAAGCTTTCTTTTTTTTTATTATTCCTGATATAGCTGCCCATATTTGCACGTGTATGCGTGGGTTTGCCCATTGCTTAGCTACAGTTAGCAGTGTAGACATCGAAGAGGATAATAAACTACTTATATGCAAATTAAGCCAAATAGCAATAGCATAGTGATAGAACCCTCACACAAAGAGGATACATTCCTGGTTCATGTCCCACCACTCCCCTTCCTATTTTCTGTAGGAAATGTGTGCATAAAAAGAATTCCTGACATTTCCCTTTTAAATTTTAGTAAAATGCATTGAAATGGCCTATGTGGTAGTGAACGATATTTTATATATATATATAAGAAGGTGGAATGGTCATGCATACAGATAAATGCATAAGTAACGTATCTTAAGCAATGTGAAGCACTGCTAAGCAAAGTTTACTAGTATTAAGTACAGTTAAGTATAATTGCTCATAGCTTAGTACTGCTTTAACTAGCGCAATAGCTTTGCGCGGAGCTGCGCATTGTGCCAACTAGCGCAAACAAAACATGTTTGTGCGGAGCTGCGCACCGCGCTAACTAGCGCAACATTGGGCAACGTCGGGCAACATAGAGCAACGTAGAGCAACGTTGAGCAACGTTGAGCAACGTTGGGCAAAGTTTAGCAAAGTCGGCTAAACACAGCCACACCTCCTAGCCGGTCTGGCCAGTAGTAAAATAAAAAGCAATGACAGGCTTCGAACCCGGGATACTGTGCACCATAATCACCGTACTAAACCACTAAGCCATGACAGCTTTACATATGGATGCATTTCCAACACACTCATATATATCAATGGAAGTTTACCCATTGCTAAGCAGGTTTGCTTTTAGCTGAGATTTTTCAAAACCAGCCAATCACAAATAAGTGCGGGAAATGAGGCATATTTAAGCTCCATATGTGGGAATAATTGCCATAACTAGTTGTAGCTCCCATCTGCAGACAGTATGGCTGGTGTCGGAGAGGGTTCTCATTTTCAAGCGCAACGGTGGGGCATTGAGCAGTCAAAACTAATGGTTTGGCTCCTCGTCCATCATCATGATGCAAGACTCCTGCAGGGCCAGTTTCAGGGCACTGAGTACAAAATGGAAGCCTGGAACTGTCTAGCACATGATCTCACCAGTGCCACAGGCATCCCTCGGACTGGTGAGCAGGTCAGACACCACTACTCAGACCTGAAGAGATGCAAGGAGGACCGACTGTACCAGTGGATACAGGAGGCCCGTGAAATGGAAAATGCCCCACTACTGAGAATGTAGCCATGGAATGAAGTATGTAAGAATTGCTATTGTAGTCTATATTATGGATAGTATGTCACAATATCCCTTCATTTACTTCACAGCTGCAGGTGTCCATGCTGCGAATCAGCAAGCCTATGCAGATAGGCTGCTAAGGCTGCGCCACCAGGCAGGTTAGTAATTATTCTGCATGTGTTGTCATATAAAAGAAGTGAGAAAGCCCAAAAAAGAATGTTGTAACCCATTAATAAAGGTATAATATGTCTTGAATAAAAGACCACTGCATGCACTGATATATCAAATAAATGAGAGAGCCACTAGAAAAGTGTGTAATGTAATTAATAAAGGTATAATTCCTGGAGAGTGTCTGTGTCACTTTCTTCGATATGTTGTTGCACCCTTACATAATAGAAATAGTACTGTTGTGTTAAGTGCAGTCAACCCACACATAGGTAGGCCCATATAAAGTGGATGAAGGGAGTGCCAGTAGCTGTTAAGCATATATACAGTCCCAAACTGTCGGTTCATGGCCGGCATGTACAGGTTAATCTGACACATGAGTAGCTTGTTATTGTGTTCCCCAGAAATGTCAGTGTGCTGCTAGAAATGTAAGGGGCTATTAACATATACCTGATAATGTCACCTGAACATATCCAGATATGTAGATATATAAATATAAATTAAATATATAAATATGTAGCAGGAACATCTGCATCCAGGACAGTTTGTATGTCAGATACAGGTCAGGTATATCAAGAACTAGCAAAACCCATTTCACAATTTAACGGACATTGCCTAGTGTAATAATATATGTAGGGGATATATAACTGCAGTCAATAGGAATGCAGTGTAAACTATAAGTATATATAAGTTGTTAATGGAAGTATCTTTTTACACCCTACTGTATGTGCATAAACAATGCAATTCCACATCTCAATGGGTATGTCTAATCTCATAACATTTGTTGGGACACATGCCCTATTGGTTTATAAATATCTGCATTTACTTTGATGCATATGCCCTGTTCACATACCACAATCTTGGTGGCCTGTTGCCACCAATCAATCCTGCATGCTGTTGGAATGTCCACTGTTGTTCTATACATGCATGTGCTATGCTTGCTGTTCAACTGTTGGAACTCTGGTGTGTTGGGTTAATGGGAATACTACTGTATGCTGCTACAACTAAATTGGAATGCTGTTGGCTATTATTAATCCATATTGTCATTAAATCCACCTAAACATAGAACATATGGGAAGGCCAGTCCCAGCGGATCCACCTGTCCCACCTCAGCTGGCGATGGCACCTGGCACCAGCAGGTCCGGTGCCCAGCCCGGGACCTCCTCCTCCGTTGGTCCTGTGCCACCTTCAGTTGGAAGTGCTGCAGGGGATGGGGCTCGTCCCCCTCCATGCAAGCGTGGCCATAGGAGGGCCACCTATCACCCTCCGAATGGTCCAAGATGTGGTGCATAGGGAGATCGAATGTTCAGTCGCTGATCCTGTACGCCAGCTCAAGGCAAGAGTGGAGTGACTCATGGGTGAGTCTGCCCCTCCTACACAGCTCCCAACACAGCCACCCTCTGGGCTGTGAAGGTGCCATGGTGACTGCCCATGGGTGGGGATCTCAGTTCCACTTTTGCCATCTGTGGGCTCATGGGCTTGTGATTTCCAAACATCCTTCCCCATCAATGGTGTTCATCCACCCCATGTGTCATATTCTGCCCCTGTATGTGTCTTGTTTGTCTTGTCTGTTTACCACCCCAACCTACCTCCCAAAATATACCTATTTCCCCTACCCCACATTCCACTCTCACCTGAAAAAATAAAAAAAAATGGGCAATCTGCTCCCACAAAACAATTACGCCCCATACATAGCTGCCCATTTTGCACACATGTCCGATGGACACATAAACTTAAATTTAATTGGCAGTACAACATACTTTGTTGTCCTCAGCCGTCTCTCAGGGGTGGAAGGTTTCAAATTTCCCTCAACATTATTAGTATATGCACAACTGTTGCAGTTAAAGAAATGGGCAGCTATGGACCTTCCCTACACCTATCCTGCACATCCCGAGCTGTTTTCCCTACTGTCTTTCCCTCTTTGTGCCCCTTTTTCACCACTTTCCTATCTCCCCATTTTCTTTTCTTTCAAAGAAATGAGCGCGGGGGTTAGCGGGAGTAAGCACTATTAAGCAGCAGTTAGCGGATTTGCGCGAGTGTGCGCTTGTGCGTGCTTAGGTAAGTATTGCTAAGCATCACACAAACCCACACAAACCCACTTACAACTGCTTAAAAGTGTCTCAGTCACCCTGCATGGGAGGGGCCTTGTTCTGCTCAGCAGCAAACTAAAACACCAATGTCAGTTTTGAACCCTGGACCTTGGACACACTAGACTGCATGAAGTACCACTAAGCCACAGTAGATATACAGCAGGTTGTTGCTGAAATATATATATCATGCATCAGAATGAGTGAATGTAAAGGTAAGATAGGAATGCTATAACACAAAACCTGTTATGTGGAACTTTACCAGCAGTGGTTGTGGAATTGCATTACATGACTGTGATAAAAGAACCAGCCATTTTAGCAGTAAATAATGTTACAGCAGAACTTTACAACCCCCGCACAGTATCATAGCAGGACAATCCCCACCCAAATGTACAAAATACCTGTGTGTTCAAGGTCCAGCAAGGATGTAGGTAGGCATACTCAGTACTGGATTTGTCCAGTTTTCATGAGCATCCTGTGCTAATGTCAACAAAAAAAAAACACAAACTGTGCAGAAGTGAGTACATTAATATCCACAGTATAGCAGTTCAAAAACAGTTCATGTTCCAAATGAAAACATCTCAATAACTATGTATGTATGCCAGCTAATTGTATAAGTAGAAAATAAACTACATACTCCAATGTATCTTGTGTTAGCATTTGTAGGGGTGAGTACAATTCTACACTGACAGTTCTGTACTGGAAGTGGCAACATTCAGGTCTGAGTACAACATTCAAATCACTGGCTACACCCCTAGCATCAGATACAAGAAGTACGCCAGCCTTCTGACTTACACAATGGTGTCCACAGCAAACAAGCATGGTCCCCACTTTGGAAAGCTGAAAGGGCTACGCCTACCTGACCTAGCAATTTATAACATTTGGTTTCTATGACAGTGAGTACTGCAAGTACCACACAGCAGGCTGCATGCAATTGCCAAATGGTGGCCAACAATTGGTACAGAGGCCATAACATGCACATGTGCAGATACCTATAAAAGCAGGCTGTACTAGCTGTCCACACATGCAATCATTTCATTGCATGTACGGAGAGAGAGGGGGAGAGAGAGAGAGAGTCAGAGAGAGAGCGAGAGCGTTACAGAGCGACACAGAGAGACACAGAGAGACACAGACCACAGCAACAGCAACAGGAAACAAAGAAGTTATAAAAGGAAATATATTGGAAAAAAAATCTTGAAAAAAAAATCTTGAAAAAAAATATATTGAAAAAATATATATTGAAAAAAAGAAAATATATTGAAAAAGAAAAATATATTGAAAAAAACAATATATTGAAAAAATATATATTGAAAAAAAATATATTGAAAAAAAATAATATATTGAAAAATAGAATATATTGAAAAAAATGTATTTATTTTGAAAAAAAATAAGATATAAACAAAACAAAGTGCACAAAACACACGGAACTGACTACTACAAACACATGCAAAGGAAAGGTATGTAACAGATATGTATTTACTGGCATGTAGTAGATGTTTTTGAAGACTACTCTACATAGTTTGAATCATCCATATGTGGCAGCAATATGTATCTATGCACAGATGCCCTGCATAACTACTGCCATGGAGAAATCAGTGTGTAGCTGTGTGCAGTGGGATATGACTGTGACATATGTAGTTCAGCATCAAATGCCAAACATCTGATCCATGTTATCTTTGTTCTGTACAGTAGTGTGTACAATGTCTGTTTGGGGGAGTAGCGCATACAGTTATGTAAACATGGATGTGACAGAGTAACAAATGCATGATAGTCATATTAACGTGTAGCTTAGCATTGGCAACAGCTGTACCAGGCTAGTATGCTAATTTAGCATTTGCAGCTATATATACACCCTCTAATATTACTGTGTGCTCACATGTGACACCTGTTCATGTTGCAGCAAGGCCCAACAGGTCAGCCGTGAGGTACATGGACTTACAACAGTGTGGTCCTTGTGTTTGTATGGCACACACATATGGAGAGATCCATCTGTGTCAGATATATTTGCATCTGCTCATGTGCATAGAGCAAGGGACATACTGCAACTGTTTGTAAAAGGTGGATATATATATATATATATATATATATATATATATATATATATATATATGTTGTTGAAAGTTGTAATGTGCATATTTCTATGTAGATTGTAGTGTGTGGCAAACCAGACAGCATACAGTGCTGGTATATGACATGTGGTGGTTAAACGCTGTGGGCATGACTCGTCAGGTTTGCAGTGTTGCAGCCAGTGAGGCCTGCTAAAGCTACATGGGCTGAGAACACCTTCAATGCATTCCGCACAACACTGTGCAATATTTAACTGTATACCTCACAACCTTCCCATACTTGATATTCCCACCATGAAAGGTGGACTGTATATGTGCCAATATGTATATGTATATGTACACCAATGGATGTTTATATGTATGTGTGTGTATATACATATATATATATATATATATATATAGAGAGAGAGAGAGAGAGAGAGAGAGAGAGAGAGAGAGAGAGAGAGACAGGGTCATATTTACTGCAACAGATGCCTGGTGGCAAAGCCATGGACTCAAGCTCAATGTTGACACTGCATTGGTATCCCTCCTTGCAAAAACTCAGTACCCATTAACTACCGCATATGTGGCAGTCTACTTAACACCGAAGGTGTGATAAGAGACCATGGGACACAGGTGGACAGTAGTCTCCCCTTTGATAGTCACAGTGCCACACTAGTCATGTAATCTGTCTACGTGGCACACGTCATCACAAAAGGTGTGTCATCCAGGGAAATATAGGTCAGTGTTCCCCTCTACTCCACACACATAAAACCCATTATAGAGTACAATGCCCCATGTGGTATGTACCTCACAAGACATCTACAGCAACTGGAAAGGACACAGACATACCTCACAAAGAGTAATACCAGCCTCAAACAGATGCCCTATGCAGACCGTCTCACAAAACCACAGCTAGACTGTGTCACATACCGCCTACCCAGAGGTGACCACTGCCTAACATGCAAAGCTATGTGAAACCCAGTGTTGGACATGCTCCACATAAACAAATCACAATCCCTATGAGCTACACGCTCTAGGGACCTAAACCTTGTCACCTCAATAAACAGCACATGCTGGAGGGATAGAACCCTATCTCAGAGACATCCCATACTCTGGAACAAACCACCTATCAACAGCAAACAAAGCTCCTTATTAGCAGTCATCATATATAATCCTAATGATTGTATGGGAGATAGGAAATACACCCCAGGAATCACCTCTGTGGCTCTGCTTGACAGGGCCACGTAAAATGAAATTACTTGTGTGCCAAAGGCCAGGCTAGCATATGGCTAGACATCTATAGGTCCTTGGGCCAATAGTCTATAACCTACCTGTGAACTGATACACACCCACATGTACTTGTTGCAATAATTGCTATGTGAGGTTGCCTGAGTGTGATGGTGAATGTGTTGGTGAATGTGTCAGAGTTCTGTATATGTGTGATAGCTAAGTGGGAAACTGTTTCTGTCATGGTATTATGTGTCCTAGCTGCGATCCCAGCAAAAGATGTGTATGCTATTGCTAGGCAGAAAAAGCAGTATGCCAGATGGTCTGACGTAGTCTGTTGGTGTCGACTGGGGTGTCCCATTGTAGGCTACAGCAGTACATGTATGCTTATTGAGTGTTACTGCTGGTGAATCCAACTTCTGAATGAACTGTAGTACTACCTGAAGCTGTATGCCTAAACAGCATGGTATGGTGTATGTCCACATGTCTTGGAACCACTGTTTTGTTTGTTCCCTGTAGTCCTCACAGATGACATACCTCAGGCATAAGGTCTTGTAACTGCTGACATACAGTACTGTATGGTACACAGGTAAAGGTCATGTGGGTTGCCATACCTTTGTGTCTGGTATGTATGTCTGATGTGTGTGTGGGTATGCCTGTATCATGGCCTCGGTCATATGTGTGTTACAGGATATAGGTGCGTATCTAGCAGCATGTATAGTCTAGTACAGCAGTATGCCCACCTATATTAATGAATGAGCACATATGTTAGGCAGGGGTTTGCTATCAATGAGTAGTGTGGTATACTGGTAATACTGTAACTGGACTTTACAATCCTTGCAATGGATTACATGTTACGTTATGCATTAGCTTGATATATACCCCCTGTGGCTAGGTGGTGCATTGTGTCGCATACAATCTGCCATGTACTGTTGTATAGTCTTACATACTGGTTTATCTTTGTTGCTGTGCAAAACATGGTTTGATATATAGAGTGCACCAGGCACTGTCAGGCAGTTGTGGGTTGAGCACTGATATGTGGTATTGAAAGTGTGTATCCTTTGATAGCCAATAGGTTGCTATATATGGCAGTTAATTGATATCTGTACTTTAGAATGTTAAGTGTGCCACTTGACTTACTCACACATATTGTTTCATTGTCTTCCAGGGTCATGGCCCACCATTGTAATCCCTCATATAGCCCAGCAGAGGAGGAAGTGATTACAACCACCATGGTTCAGCACTACGCCCTGCTGTTCTCTAGAACCAGCCAGGACCAGCATGAGCGGACTGCACTGTGGCAAGATCTTGTCCGTAGGATAAATGACATAGGCATGCATAACTGGACATATGAGCATGTACGCCATCACTGCAGTGATCTAATTAGACATGTCCGGCAGTGTACGTCTGATATCCATAGACAACAGCTTGCCACAGGAGGTGGGGTAGCCATCCATCCCTCCCTTGCCAGAGTGCAGGAGCTGCTCCTGAGCCAGGTGGCTCCTGGCCAACAACAACAACAACAACTAACATGCATCATCATGGAAGCTGAAGCCACCCAGCAAGTTGACATGGAGCGTGCAGGAAACATGGCATAGCTGTACACTACTGTTACCTCTATCGGTAGATCATGCTTATGTGAGATGTGTACTGTGTAGTTACAAGACGTGGTGCCTAGTGTTGTGCAATAACAATAATTAGGAATATAATCTGCAGGCCTGTGACTGTCAATAGTCGTACTACTATAAGATTGCAAACACACAGTAGCAATGCCACAGTTGTTGCCATTGACAAACTGTTTCATATCCTTGTAGGTCCCTCTGGTGTGACAGCAAGGCAGCAGACCCATGCTGGTGAGTCTGTTCTACATTTAATATTGCTAATTAAATGTGCATGTCATAGGTGAGGTGTAGGCCATGTACATGTCACACACCAGCGCATAATGCATGCTATGCATGTTTGCTGTGAGACTATGCACATCTCAGTAACGTGAGTAGCTGCCTCAAACACATGCAATACACAGAGAATCCCACACAATTGTGGCAACACTGTAGTGGACGTTGGATAGGCAGAGTCGATACACATGCACACAACATACCCAACTGTGTCATACGCAGTTCACGTTAACATGCTACACATGGTGTATTCAGACGCCCGCTGTAAGGTCACACTCCAGTATCCCAAATGTCATCCACACAGCACACATAATATACCTGAGGGGTAGAGGCCTCTCATGTGGCGGTGCGACACTCTTCAACACATAACACATTCATGTTAGGCAATGCCCCCTATTGGGCACCTTACAAACCCATGTAACAATTGGCCGTGAAATAGTGAATGTAGCCATGGTACTGCAGTTCAGGTACAGCATGCTATGTGCCAGTCTGGCACACATTAGTAGCTTTGAGTGACCACATAATGCTGCATGATGATGTCTCATGGTACTACACCCAAGCCAGTTACAGTGGCCACGGTATTACACATATCATTAATTGCTATGCACCTCAATGTTGTGTGTGTGCAAACATATGCACCTATACACAATATGCATAGCAATCACCATTTGTACAAAGTGACACACATATGTCTTGTAATGCTATTGAGTGGATAGGTCACAAGACACACATTGTGTATGTGTGATGTGTAATGTTGCAGTTGTGTGGTAGCATGCCATGTCATGGCTGGCACTGCCATGTCCACAATATGTCCTACACTCACCATAACCACTGTGCAATGGCTATGTTGAGCAAAAGTATTCCATCAGGTATACATGCACCACTCATCCTGTGTTTATACATAGCATGCATGTGCTAAACATGTGTCCACAGTTATCTGCTAAAGACACAGATGCTCTAATCAGAAATGGATATCTATGTGACACACAGATACACATCCAGCCATGGTATGTATACCTGTGAGTGATGGTGCGCAGGACATTGCAGAGCTTTTAATACTTGCACAGCAATGTTGTGTCCATGTACACATTGCGTTCCGGGGTGAGGCCAACCACTGAACAAAACACACATGCATCAAAGCCATGTATACTATTATTAGCAAGGGCTGTCTACACTCACACTGCATGCTGTTGACCAACACACGTCCTGCATGCTGTCACGTTTGATATAAATGTTTGGCTTATGATACTGTACACCACCATCACATGCTATTGAGTATGTTCTGGATTGCTGGTGGTGTGTGTGTTTGTGTGTGTGTGTGTGTGTGTGTGTGTGTGTGTGTCTGTTTTAGTCAGGAGTGTATTTGTGTGCATGTGTTCATGTGTGCACGGGTGCATGTGTGCATGTGTGCATGTGTGCATGTGTTCATGTGTGCATGTGTGCATGTGTGCATGTGTGCATGTGCATGTGTGCATGTGTGGATGTGTGCCGACATCATGTACAGGTTGTAAAGTGTATTTCCTGTCTTCCTCTCACAGGTGCTGATTTTGGGCTGGTTCACTACAGCAGGGAAACTGATGTCACTGAGCATAATAGTGATAATGATGATAGGTGTGTTGAGGCACAGGCATGATTGCCAGGATCTGTCGTGGGGCCAAGAATCGACAGTACACAAGTGTCCACCCCATCCATGCACACAGTCATACTGCCAATACATCTATCACCAATGCCCTTAGCTGAGGGACAGTGTACAGCTGGCATTGGCCAGGACAGTGTGGTATATATGGCGCATGCATCCCGACACAGCAGCCATACCCAGATGTCTGGAAGGGTACCACATAGGCAGATGTCCAGGGGTTCTCGTCGGAGCACTGCTGCTCATCATGCCACTGGCAGATGTGCCACAGGTATTACAACCTCATGCATGTTCCACGCTGTCATGGAAGCACAGGCATGTATGGAACGGTACACCAGACAGGAGGGACTAAGAGCACAGAGGGCACATAACACCACTGTAATTGACAGTATCCTTGACCTAGCAGGTGCCATCCGTCATTACACTGAGGTCACTGATAGACATTGGGGTGAGACATTTGATGTCCTCTGCAATGTCATTTCCATGTGTCAGGACAGTGTGGGACGGTTGAGTCATCAGTGTGGACATATGCCAGCAACATCAGCAGCTGGCAGTCGCCGCGGATGTCCCTCAAGTCACAGCTGCTCCCGTAATGCCAGTACCAGCCCCAGCAATGTTGGGAGTGAGCTGTCCATAGACCATCCTAGAAGACCATGTGCACGTGGCTCTGGACAGTCCCAGCAGGGACCTGGGTCCAGTGTACATCCATCTACCTCTGGGGATAGTATCCAGTCAGACTTAGTACCTGATAGTGTCAGTAGCACCCCTGCTAGGCACAGTTACCATATCCATGGCCAGAGACAGTGATCTGTAAAGCCTGGCAGGTACAGTCTGTGGCTGTCCCACAAATACCCGTATATGGCAGCCAAATGGTGAAACTGTGTGCATGCAGACACACACATAAACAAGACACCTAGTGCTACCACATACCCACAAACATTACATCAGCATTGGCCCATAGCAGTACTCTTGGCCCTCACACACACACACACACACACACACACACACACACACACACACACACACACATATGTGTCGATTGTATGGCTCACTGTAGGCCTCTGGCAAACCAACAACACATCCTGTGCATATGATTAAACCTGTGCCACCTACTGTCATCTTTAACATTGATGCAGGAACAGGCTACCATGGTGCTGACGCACAGGGTGACTTTATAGCAGTATAGCAATGTTAGCATGTTGTCAGCAGTAGAGTGTAATGATATGCTTGAAGGTGTAGCTGAGCAGGCATGATGCATTTAAGCTATGATTGTCAATGTAGTAATGTTTACACCAGGGTTAGTTCCAATAGTGTATTGTCCACCCACGTGCCACTTGGCTGATGTGTGTAGTATTGGCATCATGTGTTAGAGAGTGGACAGTATGTGTGGGATGTGTTTGGCACAAATTTGCAGGTGTACATTTGTGAACATGGTGGAGGTGCACTGTCTGCATTTACGTGCATAGTGGACACATGGGCAGGTTGGCATGCCCTGTATTACACAGTAACACTCCATAGTCTCGATTGGTGGCCAGTATGCATTGTACTACACACATTTCGGAATTTGACTACACATGTGTGTATGACATGGTTTGACACTGTGCTGTGGGTGATACTGTTACTATCTGTCCTTGTTTTGCATTCTGGTAGCATACATAACTTCAACAGCCTGACCATAACCAATCGTTAGATGATGTCTTGACAACTGACACACAGATGTAGGACACACAGTAACATTTGGACCCTTCAGGTACTATACTATGCCAGTAACCAGTGGTATTCACCTGCACCCATTACTGAGACCACTCCTGTTTGGCATATACTTCACTTAAGTACAAGCAATCACAGTAGGGATATGTCCATCCACGTCTTGTAATGCATACTGTGGCCTATATTGCATTCTCCAGATGACACACACATCCTCCACAAGGGTATCACACAGGCAGATCCCTGTTGTCAAACCCATGCTGTAAAGCTATAAGCCAACCAAAGCATAGTCATCCACCTTTACAGAACATAGTATCCCCACAGTGCCACATAGGTAGTAGCCACCAACATGAAGAACAGGTACCAATTTGTACATGTAACCAAGTGGTATGTCATCTCTCCTTTGATAATCACATTTCCAAAGGTATGTTTAAATCCCTCGGTGGATCACATAAGCAATAAGGGGTGGGCATGCATATCCACAAAGGTTGTTGTATACCTATAATGAATAGCCATCATTGATAGACCTTGCTGCATTTGAACAGGTCTGACATATACCTCCGCCATAAACCCTCACTCACACAATTCTATAGAAACCGTAATGAGTGTGTGTGACACAGTTGATCTAGGCCAGGGATCACTGCAGTGGCTGGCCTTCTCACAAGCATACAGATGTGACCTAAGGTCTGGAAAGCAGCAGCACACTCTTGAAAAGATGACAGATGTGTTCTTGGAGAAAGCAGGGTTCCCACACATGCAATAATTGAAGTCACATGTGCGTATATGTATTTGCCACACAGCTACCTCACATGTGCACTGCACATACTGGTATCATACTGATATGTCATACAGTAGTAAAAGCAAAACCCACAACCCATTGACCAACAGTGTTACACACATGCACACACACCAAGTACAGGATTCAAACCCCTACCTAACTACTTCATGATATTAGAGGAGTATGTATTAACACGACACACTATACACATTAATGTGAGCTCTCTTTTCCACAGGTACATTTGTAGGATGGTGACATCATCAGACCTGACAAAGATTAGTATACCACTTTTAAGGTGTTTGAGTACTCTCCAAACAGGTTGCACCTTTCCAAGTAGATCATACACAAACAGACAGACACACTTGTCAAGTGCAGGATTCAAACACCTACCTACCTGGTTTACGATATTACAAGAGTACGCATTTACACGACATGCTATACATATTACTGCGAGTTCTCTTTTCCACAGATATATTTGTAGGATGGTGACATCATCAGACCTGACAAGGATTAGTATACCACTTTTAAGGTGTTTGAGCACTCTCCAAAAAGGTTGCTCCTATCCAAGGAGATCACACACAAACACACACACACTTGTTAAGTGCAGGATTCAAACCCCTACTTAACTGGTTTATGATACTACAGGTGTAACCATTTACATGATGCACTAGACACATTACTGTGAGCTCTATTTTCCACAGGTATATTTGTAGGATGGTGACATCATCAGACTAGAGAAAGTGGGTTACATTAGGTGACATTGGGTGGGCTACATAGAAGGAATGTCTAAACACTTTAGCCATGTGATCATCAAAGGAGAGTTTACTAAATAACTGTGTCACCAGGGCCTTCATGACTTTCTCCATACATACTGGAATACCACCTATGTGTTGATTTGTTTGTACTTTGTTTTAGCCAAAGGGGATGACTATGCATTCTTTGGCATTCTTCTTGTGGCATTGTTTTGACACCAGGTATCTGTCTCTGTAAGCCCCTTCTGGAGGATGTGTGTGTCAGCCATAGAATTGATTATGCACCACAGTTAGCAGTCATCTGCAAACCTGTTCAGCCATACTCCTCCCATGCTTGCCTGTACCTCTGAGCAGTGTCTACTGAACAGGTGGGGTCCCAGGACCAAGACCTGTGGGATGCCATTTGTGACTGTCTTAGAGTCGGACATGGCACCCGCAACTCTGAACATGTGTGTTTGATCTGTGAGCCACTTGGCCACACATCCTGTGACATAGCTGTTAATGTTCAGGCTGGTAAGTGTGTCCATGATGACAGAATGGGGAATGGTGTAAAAAGTCCTTAGTGAGGTCCAGGTGGGCTGTGTGGACTACTTTCACCTCCATCTATGTCCTTGGTAACTGTTTGAAGTAAGTCAACTATGTTTAGGAGGCAGGATCTGCCTTTAACAATGCGAGGTTGTGTAGAGTCCAGTGTCTGGAGGTCTCCAATGTCTCTGTTTATGGATTCCATGACAATTTGCTCAACAGCTTTGTAGACCAGGCTGAGTGGACATATAGGGCAATGGTTTCCAGGTTCTGTTGTGGCACCCCTTTTGTGAAGCTGGATGACTGTTAGTATATGCCATTCTTTGGGTACATACCCTGTGGTATGATTGAATCTGGGCAGTGAATGTAGGTGAGGCTGTAGTTCCTTTGGGCCTAGTGTAAGACGTAGCCTGGGACACCATCCAGTCCCATTGATGCTGTGTTCTTGACTATGGAGAGGGCTGTCTTTACCTGCATGTCCATGACGTCTTTGGCTCTGCATCCTTCTGTGATGGACACAGGCCCTTTTGGGGATGATGGGGGGAAGTTTACACTGAGCTTGTCCCCCAGGATGTGAGCAATGAAAGTTGGTTCAGTGTATTCCTTGCCATTTGCAGTAGCTGAAAGCATATTTGGAAGTTGACACATACATGTCTGGAATAGCTACTGCAGGCTTTGTGGCTGTTATTCTTACAGTCCTTGGCAATTTGTCTTTTTAAAGTGTCCTTGAATTATTTTATGAGCAATCATTGCTTCTTCCTAATAATGATCAGTGATGCCTTTCCTTTAGTGAAGTTGGCTCTATCAGGTGTTAGTTTCCTCCTTCTGTTGTCTAGCTTATTTATGGGCAACGACCACCAGATTGTTTTCTTATTCTTGGAGGAGTTCATCTTGGTTTTATTTGTAATGTCTCGATTCATACATCCCTGTAGATGCTCATAGGATGCATTTGTAACTGATTTGGCAGATTGTATACATTATCCTATAGCAAGAGGGCTTTGGATCTTTCCACTTTTGTCTTGGGACGTGTGCAGTTTGCTTTTGAAAATGTCTTCATGGTGGTTTCATTGACTGGGTGGGGTGGGGGGGTGGGATGTGGATGTCCAGTGTGATTACTTTATGATCTTATATTACCAGCGAGGGTTTTATCTCTGTTGTGGAACACTGGTACCCCATGTTGGTGATGATCATGTCCAGTATGGTGTCACCTCTAGTGGGCATGGTGACCAGCTGTTCCAGGGTGTTAGAGCTTTCAAACTCTAGGAATCATTGGGCAAAGGACGTTGTACACAAGTAATTCTCCCACTCAATGTTTGGGTAGTAGTAATCACCTCATCTAATGGTGTTTGATAGGACCTTTATATTTTCCACTGTTCTCAGGAATATTGAGTGAGGTTCCTGTGACAAGTTAGGTGATCTGTAGCAGGCTACAATCTGATGAGCAGCTTTGCCCAATGTTAGTTGCACTTGCATGGTCTCCAAGGCCTCATGCTGTGCCACTAAACTGAAGGTGTGGGTATCCATAAAGTAAATGGGTACACCCCTTCCTTTAGTATTTCAATCGTGGTTTTGGGTCCTAAGGTCAGAGGGATTGTAAGTGTTTTACATGGAGCATGTCCAACAGCTCTGCATTTGACATAGCTTTGTATTTTACATAGTGAGCACATCTGAGTAGGCGATATGCAAGGGAGTACAGATGGAGCATTTTGAGATGGTCTGTGTATGGCATGTATTTCAGGCCGCTAATGCTCTTTGTGAGGTATTGCTGCAGGCTTTCCAGTTGTTGTAGTTGTCTTGTGAGGTACATAGCAAAAGTGGCATTGTACTCTATTATAGTTCTAGTGAGTGATGAGTAGTGAGGAACAATGTCCTCTTCTATTCTGCATGAGACACATTTTGTGATGAGCTGTGCCACATAGCAGGGTTTCCTGACTACTGTGGGGATGTAATTATTACAGCTGTGTCCAGTGTCCACCTGTGACCGAAGGTCTCTTGTCACACTTTCAGTGTTAAGTATACTACTGCCTATGTTGTAGTTCTTGGCTACAGTGTTTTTAACAAAGGGGATGACAATGCACCTTTTGGCATTGAGCTAGAGCCCATGGCTTTGACAACAGCCATCTGTCTCAGTGAGGCCCTTTTGAAGGATGTCCACATCTTTAGTGTTTACAATTATGGCTCCTAGTTTGCAGTCCTCTGGAAACTTCAGTAGCCACAGACCTTACATGTTAAAGATTTGATTCAGGGAAGTAGATACTAAACAGGACAAGACACAGGACTGGACCTTGTGGTGCTGCACTCATCACTGGTCCAAAGTCATACTTGGAGTCTGCTACTTTCACAGTGTGTGTTCTGTCAGTAAGCCTGTTGGCAGCCCATCTTGTGACATAGCAATTCATACCTAGTTTAGTGGGTTTATCTATATTTCCAGAGTGTGGGGTGGTGTTGTAAGCCATGGTAGGATCAACATAGGCTGTGTGAACCACCTTACCCTTGTTGACGGTTCTGTTGACTGCTTCAATGTCATCTATCAGGTTTAGGTGACATGATCTGCATTTTACAAACTCAACATGGTTGTGGTCCAGGGTTTGGGGATTACAAATGTAATTTTTTATATGTTGTATGATGATACATTCCATGGCCTTGAAGAACGGGCTCGTCAGGCTAATGGGGCACTAGTTCCTGGGGTCTGTGATGTCTCCACCCTTGTGTAATGGGATAACCGTCACTGTGCACCATTCAACAGGCACAAAGCATGAGGTGAGGCTATGACTGCACATGGTACATCAGTGTGGCGCCTGTTCGTTCTGTGGTTTGTGTGGAACACAGCCTGTGAAGTTATCTGGTCCCATGTCTGCTGTGATATTGGCTTTGGAGAGTGTTTTTTACCTGTGCAGCCATGAGGACAGCAACTTTGCAGTCTTCCATGATAGAGACGTGCTCTTTCATGGGTGAGAGGGTGGTACAGTTAGCACTGATCCTATCTGCCAGGATGTTGGCAATATCAGTTTGGTCTGTATATTTAGTGCCATTGAGCTGTAACTCTGTACAGATCTGAGTGTACACATGACATGGGCCTGTCTGTTGGGCAGAGATCTCCTGAGTAGACAGTATGCAACAGAGTACAGACTGGATTATATTCAGTCTTGTTGCATGGGGCAACTGTTTGAGGCTAGTAATCCTCTTGTTAGGGTACTTCAGTGGTCTTTCTGGTTGCTGAATGTGCCTAGTCAGATTCATCGCAAGTGTGTTGTGGTACACCCTGACGGGTCTGATGACTGATGAGTACTGGGAACTTCCTTTGACCTACATGCACAGACCTTGGCAGTTTGTGTGAACACATAGCATGATGTTTTGACAACTTTGTGAATGTGTTTCTAGAAGTAGAGATGTCTATCCACATTTATCCATAGATCCCTTGTTATCACCTCCATATTTGACATGTGTGTGAGCATGCCCAGTATGACCTTTCAGTATGTTGTTGCTTGACATTTGCTTTGTTCGTTTTTTAAGTGTGTGAGCATGCCCAGTATGACCTTTCAGTGTGATGCTGAATGAAATTCACTACATTTGTTGGAGTGTGTGAGCACGCCCAGTATAGACATTTATACTATATGTGTATGGAAAATCAAGTTGTATTTTTACAGCAGGCATCACCTTTGTGTCATAGATCAACAGGGATAATGCTGTGCCTGCAGGGCTTCCATGAGACACTTTGCATAGACTTATCAACATTTCTACATACAGGGGGGACAGCTATTCTTTGTACATTTCTACCCAGGGGCACACTTGATTGTTACTCTGGGTGTGCATATGATGAGGGGTTCACCTTACACTTATACACATTTGTTATGCCTGCACTGCTATGTACAGTACACCATTTCAGTCTGTACTGTTGCCTATCATACTGGCTTGAGGCATACTACTGTACTACACTTTTTAGCGTCCAATGCCACATATATTAGATTGCAACTTCATAGCCTACACAACCGACATCACACCGCCTGGCCTGATGTTCTCTGTCTGCATAGGTCTGTGAGGGAGCTTACCCATATGCATCTTTAGGGGCATGTTACAGCATTTCTTTGTGTTTGCATTACTGTACAATTGTCCTGCTTTGTCTGCGCTACTGAAATGCTAGCATGGCTTAGTGGTTTAGTACTGTGACTATAGTGCACAGTATCCTGGGCTCGAGCCCAGTCACTGCTTTTTATTTTCATGCTGGGCAGGCCAGACTGCTTAAGGGACAGTAAAGCTAATATGAGCATGTTTACCTGTCTTTGCTCAACTTTGCCTGACCTTGCCCAACATTGCTCAACATTGCCTGACATTGCGCTAGTTAGCACGAGCAATTTTGTTTACATACACTAAATATTGGTAAAAGCTGCTTAGCACTGCTTTATATTGCTTAAAACATGGCAGTCATGCCTCAGGTGGTGCTGCAGGGCTGCTTATGTCAGATGCACATACTACACTCCCTATACATGTTTGGAAACAGGTAGTGTCAAGATAGGCATCCCTTTTATTTTATGTGTGAGTCAGAGGGAGATATCATTTCCAGGGTTCCTACTGAGGCAGTGTATGTGCTATGCGTTGCCTCTTTGCCAAGGCCAAGGCATACTGGGCATGCCTCCGTCTACCTACTGGGGCAGGCTCAGGTTGTTCCTCCTCTGAATCACGCTGTGCCTGTATAGGCCTTGGCAATGGTGGAGGGCTCTTTGGCCCTGCCCCATGCTGTTCCTGCTGCAGCTGTTTTCGCAGGATCATATTGTGTAGCATGGCACATACCATGACAATTTGGGTACATGTAGTTGGTGAGTACTGCAAGGCTCCACCAGATGTGTCCAGGCACCGGAACCATGACTTGATCATCCCAAACACATGCTCGATTACATTTCATGTTTGTACGTGTGCCTCATTATGGAGTTCTTATTCAGGTGTGTGTGCATTTCTGATGGGTGTTATCAGCCACGGCTCCAGTGCGTATCCAGCATCCCCCACTAGGTGACCGTCAGGGATGTCTCCATTGGCAAATGTCTGGTACAGCTGCGTCAGTTGCCAGATATGGGAATCGTGGTAGCTTCCAGGGCAGCCAGCACACACATTCAGTATTATGCCCTGGGCATTGCACATGACCTGGCAGTTGATGGAGGAGAAGCCTTTCTGGTTGATGTAGGCCCTACCTCGATCACCGGCTGGTGCTTTGATGTGTATGCGCGTACAGTCTATTGCACCACTACCTCAGGGTATTCCGCTATTTGCTGGAAGAGACGCATATTGTTGGCCAATACCTCATGGGAATTGGGGAAGTATACATGATCACCAACATGTGCTGACATGGCATTCAGGAACTGGTGCAGCACACTGGATGCTGATGCCTGTGATATCCCCATCATATCATCAGTTGGTCTCTGGAAGGTACCTGGTGCTAGTATTCTTAGGCCAACACATACGTTGGTTTTTACTGGGATGGGTTCCCCTCTGTTGGTTCTGTGTGTGAGGCGTGGCCTGCACAGCTCAACAATTTGCTGCAGGTCTCTGTCCACTCTATAGCGCTCCACTATCTCCAGCCCATGTAGCCCCTGGTAGGTTACCCTGGGTCTGTACACTCTTCTCTGTCTCCTCACTGTGGGTTGCTCAGCAGCATTCACATTGGCACCACCCTCAGCATCTTGCACATGTTGCCTTATAATAACAATGGCAGCCCCTAACATGTTTTGTCTCAGTTGAGCTTTTTAAGTTTTCACTTCTCTTTGTAGACTGCAGTGTTGCAGTGTTTCTGAGAAAAAACATGGGAGAATGTTGTTTGCAGAGTTTTAAGTGCTAGGCTGGGTAGTGTACTGCCGGTGCAATAGGTTGATTCTGATTGATTTCAACTGGCAGGTCTGCTAGTTCTCCTTGCTTAACTTCCTACTACTTCTTTTCCTTCCTTTTCCCTTTCTGTTTCCAGAGGGGGCAGTGACGCATAAACAAGCACAAACACATGCACACATGCGCACGCAGGCTTACACAGACTTACACTGGCTTACACAGGCTTACACAGGCTTAGGCAGGTGCACATGTGCACACACAGGCTTAGACAGCCTTACACAGGCTTACACGGGTGCACACACGTGCACACAGGCTTAGGCTGGTTTACAGGCGTGCACACGCACGCTTACAGTGTAAGCATCTTTGCAAGAAACTTTGGTGATATCCATGGCGTACACCTTCCGTTTCTGAGTTTCAGTTAAGACAACTGTAGACACGCCTCTTCCAGTCCTGAGTCACCTATAGCAAACACATGCAACTCTGCTCCAATAAGCTTACAGTCTTTGATACATATCCCCTCATGAGGTCACCTATTTTCTACTCTGTTACTCCCCTAATCCTACTCTTACACTCTAGGGACATGGTTCACATGGCACGGAAAATTGGGATTCACTATCCTTATCCTCATTTGCATAGGATTGCCTAGTAATGCATGGTTACATCTCTCAGACTGTGCTTTCCCCCTTAGCAACCACTACTCAGTAGCCATGTTGTCTTCAGCCTGCCATTTACCTGCATGGCAGATGAGTATTTTTAATAAAATGCCTATTTTTGGCTTTTATTTTTTTTTCTAGTTTTTAGAGCGCCACACGTTTGCCCAGCGCTGCACTTAAACATCGGAGATTGGGGGGAAAAAATATTTTTTATTATTTTGAAATGGATAAAAATGCCAATAACCTTATATTTGGCCATTGGCATGCTTCCTCAAGTGGATGCATCCTTTATTTGGAGCTGTCATAGCTCCGTTTTGCTATTTGCAGAATGGCACTCTGTTACCAACGGAGTACATTTCTGCAAATAACACTACTCTTACTCGGACCGGTTAGTGTATCCTGGATCACAAATTTACCTCATTTGCATAGCTTTCAGCAGCAAATGAGGTAATTTGCATAACATAACACTGTCCGTGCAAGGGTAGTCTTAGGAGCTCTCATGCACTCCCCTGCCGGCTGTTCCTGGATCGCTCGGCAGACATATTGGCTGTCTGGAGTCTTACTCTACTCTTAGACTCCGTGCAAGCCTTCGTGAATCTGGCCCCATATATATAAAACACACATGCATAAAATACATTAACTAAATTCCTTCAATAATAAATAATCCAAAGACACCCTAGTTGATTATTATTAATTAAAATATTTCTCGTTATAGAAAAATATATATAAAAATATATATGTATAAGTAAATATACTTATTAAACCACTACCCTAACACAGGTCAGCAGTAATTAAATCCAGCTTACAAATTATCTCACCTCAGTAATTCTTTTAGTCTGAGTATACTATTGATTGCACAGTTTATATAAGAATGTAGTTTTAGTTGCCAGATTAATTTTGCTCTTTCCAAATGTAGCATCCATGGCTCTGCTTCCATTGAGTGCAGGCATCTCACAGAGATGTTTATAAGTAGTGGTTATACTGTTAGTTTATTGCATGAAATGTATACTGAAGTTAGCCATAAAAGGAATAATGGACATTTTTCACCGGTTCTAAATTAACAGCTGAACCAGGTATATATAAAAAAGGAAGGAATCATACGGAATATAATGCAACCTCCATTACAACATTTAATGTTCATTTTTATGAGATAAAAACAATAATTTTAAAGAACTGGCATTTAATTGAGGTTGAAGTGCCTGTTATTAATAAATTTAAGGATGGTATTAAAATGACAGCCAGGAGAGACAATAATTTAAAAACTCTTCTTGAAATGTGTAAAATAACAAAACAAAACACAGAGTAAAAGGCATGGAAAAATGTGGAATGTGTAATTTATGCAAGCATATGTATGAGGGTAAATATGTTCAAATTAATGGTCAGAAATATAATATAGATGATAAACTACATTGTAATTCAAAAGGGCTGGTATATGTGGCAACGTGTAAGCACTGTCCAGCTTATTATATAGAGAAGACTACTAGAACCCTAAAAGAAAAAGTATATGAGCACCTATATGCAATTAGAAAGATAAATTTAACAAATGCACTTTCAAAACACATGATGAACATAGATTTGAATTTTGTGGTATCCAACAGGTCCATGAGCAACTTAGGGGGGCCCATGGATGCTACATTTAGAAAGAGCAGAATTAATCTGGTAACTAAAACTACATTCTTATGTATGGCCGAGTTTGAATGACATGCGCAATCAATAGCATACTCAGGCTTAAAGCATTACTTAGGTGAGATAATTTGTAAGCTGGTTTTAGTTATCGCTGACCTGTGTTAGGGTAGTGATTTAATAAGTATAGTTGCTTATATATATTTTGTTATATATATTTTTCTATAACAATAAATATTTTAACTAATAATAATCAACTAGGATGTCTTTGGAATATTTATCAATGAAGGAATTTAGTTAATGTATTTTATGTATGTGTGTTTTATATATATGCATTTTATATTTTTAATTTTTAAAATTTAAAGTTTTGTTCATAACATCATTTCCTTTCTACTGTAGAGTGGGCTTATAAAATGCTATTTAAGAAGTTCAGTTGTGGTTTAACACTGTTTTAGTCTGATGAAGTTTGTTATTTTACAAACGAAAAGTGCTTCACTGTATTTCATTAAATAAGAGTTTTGCTTGCACTCTGGCCATTTTTTTTGTGATTTCTACTATATTATAAATTTGTTTACTGTCCCTGACATCTCCCAATGCGCTTTCATTACATTTATTCATGTGTGACTATACTGTATGGGGCACTTGGGTTTATATGGGGATTTCACAACTTTATTAAACTGACACCTCACATCTGGACCTAATGCCATGCTCTGGTTAACAAATATATATTATTTAGTAGCTAATTATAAAAATAAATGGTTATGTACTGCTTTCACATGTAAAATACAAATTGGTTATGGTGGGGATCAAAGTGGGAAGGGCTACTTACAAAGCGTATGCTGTAACCACTACACTATTTACATACTGCTTATGCTAAATGTTTCTTGCTATTTAACTTTTTGTACTGTTTAAGCTGGACTAAGCAATGGGACAAACCTCTCGACTGTACAGATTTTCACAGAATGTCCAGATTTGTGCCTTATATTTTTAGTCCATTTATAATAAAATTGTGGCTTTCTGGCAAATCATTAAAGACTGAAGTTAGAAAATAATGATAGACATTTGAGTTTTAGACTTCATACCCTTCAGAAAATTAATGCTAATGCAAAACCTGTTATTCTATCAACTCTCTAAGTCTGTAAAAGCAATATATCGAAATTGTCTCTATTTGTATCACTTTTTTTAGGGCTTTGTCCAGATTTCTTACTCTAAGAGGTTGAGAGGTAGCACACCCGCACAGCTACGCTTAAACTTTATCTCATTTAAAAAAATATATATATTTGTTGTGTTATTTTATTTGTACCCTTCAGAATATCCCTGCTAATGCTGAACCTGTTATTCTATCAACTTTGCTTTGTGGGACGATTGTCCCTTTTGGCTTTATCCACATTCCTTACTCTGACAGGTTGGGAGGTATGCATTATGTGCTTATGCTACATCTGTTATTCTGACAACATTTGTCTTGGTAGAGACGATTGTCCCTTATGGCTGTGACCCAGATTTGTTATCATGATTGGTTGGGGTGTTATGAGCATTCTCGCTCATTT
This sequence comes from Protopterus annectens, assembly GCF_019279795.1. Classification (NCBI taxonomy): domain Eukaryota; kingdom Metazoa; phylum Chordata; order Ceratodontiformes; family Protopteridae; genus Protopterus; species Protopterus annectens. The sequence goes on from NC_056729.1 coordinate 985,922,721, forward strand.
TAAAATGCTGAAAGGCAATTCTGGAGTGCAGGGGGCATGTATATTATAAGAGCTCTGCTCTCACACACACTCCCTGCACTATTACATGGAACCATGTCTGTTTTAGAGCACAGCAGCGCACCTTCATACATATGCATGGCACGCTGCTGTGCTGAACAGGAACGGTCTTTGCTGTGCAGGAATAACTTATTCTCTGCTTGCTGAATCCCAGGGATAGAATTATACACCCTGTTTCCATTAAATAATTTAGACTTACTGTGTGACATTTTCAGGATAATTCAGAGTGACAAAATAATTCCTCCCTCATGGAAATTTTCTCTAATCTCCTCTACACGTAAACAAGGAAAGGATAAAAGTTAGTTTCCTCATTTTCCTCATATAGACCTATTTCATTATTAAACATAGACTATAAAACATTAACTTCCATTTTCACTATGAGATTCAGAGATGTAGTAGATAAATTAATTAATAGAGATCAAACCGGATTTATAGTCAATAGATTAATGTACAATAATATAAAAAGAGTAGTAACTTCTTAGAGTTAGTAAAAGGAAGAACAAGTAATTGGCCCTATTTAGCTTAGACATTGAGAGAACTTTTGATTCTATAGATTGAAACTACTTGTTTAAAATGTTAGAAGCATTTGCATTTCCAAAGCAGTTTATTGGAATACTAAAAAAAAACTGTATATAGACTAAAATTAGATTGTACATTTATCAAGGATTTACTTTAAAACAAAGCCACAAATCATGGGTGTCCCTTGCTCCTTTACTATTTACATTAGTTATCGAACCCTTAGCTAATAGTATAAGAAAGAATATTAACTGAGAAGCCATCGTTTCTTTTAATATTCTTTCTTATACTACAGCTTTTTGCAGAGGATATGTTACTAACTATAGGAAATTTAAATTATCCAATCAAAGAAATAGGTGAGGAAATTGAAAATTTTAAAGAAGCATCAGTGCTGAAATTTAATAGTAATAAAACTGAAACTTTAGTGTTACATCAATTACTAGATAGCAAGCTTAAATATAAATATAAATATAATTGGGAAGGAGGAAAAGTAAAATATTTAGGAATAAAAATCTATCTAGATATGAGTAAGATTATTAATGATAATTCAGAAAAAGTAATTGAAGAAGTATTACTTATTAAAAATGGAATTTTTTTATACTTTTGAGAATAGTTTAGTACTTATTAAAATGATGATATTACACACACACACACACACACACACACACACACACACACACACATATATATATATATATATATATATAAATATATATATATATATATAGAGAGAGAGAGAGAGCATTCAATAGCTTTAATACCTGAGTAAAAAAAAAAAACTTTTAAAGAAAATGGAAAAAGCATTAACTTCATTCTTGTGGTATCCTAAAAGCTGAGAAATGCCTATAGAAATTATATAAGCTTATGGGAGTATGGTGATATTAACTTCCCAGATGTAAAATCTAATTCAATTGCTGCAGGTTTTAACTGCATTATACTCTGTCTAGACTCAGCTTGCATCAGTCAATTGAAAAGTCATCCAGGAGCAGATTATACTAAATTCTTATCAGTTTATTAAAATGATAAATTAGAAATATGTAATAATCTTTTTGCATGGTTAACAAAACATACCTTATATAGGCATTTATTTCAATCTTTAGACTCTACATATATGAAATCAATTCTTAAAACAGTTAAGAAATATGTTTTTAAAATGCCATTAATATCAAAATGGAAATTTTTGTGCTTTCCCATTGCACATACCTCTAGATTTAAGCAATCTCAGAACAATGATAAAATGAATTGACTGTAAAAGAATGTATTAGTATTATGGTCCGATTGCTTTGAAAATGGGAAAGCTAAGTCCCCACTATATCTAATGAAAAATATCAGTTGGATGAATCTGCTAACCAGTTAATATTATCCATCATTCACATTACACATGCACTCATTTCTCTCAAAAACAGGCGCTGTTATGACTCTATCAAAGTCCATGTTGGTGGGAATGACTTGAGACATATAGGAAGAGAGATATAATTGAGCTGTCTGATTATTTGTTTCAGGCAGGTATGTTCCTAGCCTTAAGCAGCGTTTTACTTTTGTCTAGGTTGATACCCCAATACAAATAAAAAATGCTTGACTTCAACAATTGGCTTAGTTTCTGGTGTCATTCAAAGAGGATCCAGTATCTGTCAGCCTGGGATTACCTGGTCGACAGACCTCGATGCTTTGCCAGAGATGGCCTTCATCTGCCACACCTGGGATATTGGTTACTGACTAAGGCTCTTGCCACCCCATAGTGCCTTTTTAGCCAATGTCACAAGAACAAAATTTCCATTGTAAAAATACCCTCTAAAAACAACCTCAAGGTTATGCTGCTAAATGCTAGTAGTCTAAATTAGAATCTGTACTCACTGCAAGCTGTCCTCATCTTGGAAGATGCTGACATTTGTGCAGTTACTGAGATCTGGTTTAAGGCTGCAGAAAGTAGCCTAGCTATACCAGGTTGCACTTCCTTCCACACATTCATACCACAAACTGAAGGTGTGAGAACTAAAGTATGTGGTGTATAAATATTTGTTAAAGATAAATACACCTCTAGATTGCTTAAACAGCATGATTTCCTTGAAATACTTCAGGTGCAGTTGACTGTAGGCAAAATCCCTCTTTAGGTCATTGTCAGTTATAGGACCCCCTCCATGAATCATGGCATCCACTCAGCCAACTCAGATCTATTGAGTCAATCAATATACAACCAAACACCCTGGTTTTGGGTGACTTTAATTACCCATCCATTGACTGGGTAAATTATACGTGCCTAACTCCCTGATCCAAAGGTTTCTGGACTTTGTTAACTTCAATTCCCTGGACAGGCTGGTTGACACAACCACAAGGGGCTCAAATATCCTGGATCTTTTGCCCACCAACATGGGCAACTGCTGCACCACCCTAGTGTGTGTGGCCAGCTTTGGTGAGATCTGGCCACAAATCAGTCTAGAAGTAACTATAACACAAGACCCCTCCCTAGCAACAACTAGACTAATCAACTTCTCCAGGTTCTCCAAGGCCAATTACAACCTCTTACATGACAGCATAAATAGCTTCATACCACTCCCCTCGCTGATGGAACAGATACCTGTGCTGAGTTATACAGCAATGCTTTATACAAGCACCTGTACAATTGTATTGATTCTGCCATACCTGATAGAACCAAAGCAAGATCTTCAAAGAAAAACAAACCTGCCTGGTGGACAACTGCCATTAATAGGCTATACAATAGGAGAATGAAATTGCTGTCTAAGAGTAGGAAGGAATGGTCTCAAAACTGGAAACACTCCCTCCTCAACTTAAACAAGCAAATAAGACTCCTACTGAAGTCCTCCAAAGGTAACTATGATTCCAAATAGGCTTTCATAACTAAGAATAACCACAAGGCATTCTTTAGTTACATCTGTAACCTCAAAGATAAGGCCCAGAATTGCACTGAGCTGTAGTTAATGACACTGCATTTACAGAACCTATGGATATAGCAAACTTGCTGGCTGACAGGTTCAGTGAAAACTTCAATCCCCTCCCTGCCACATAAACCACAAAGTGTCCCTAACATCTACCCCCCACCTAGTATCTCTAAGGAGCAGATGTTAAACACCCTCTCCAAGGCCAAAAATTCAGCATCTATGGGACCAGACAATATCCCAGGTTATGTTCTACATGGGTTAAAATAGGAATTAGCATCAGCATTGGGCATGTTTTTCAATCACAGAAGAAGCACTGGCTTCATATAAGCAAAATAGAAAACAGCTACTATCATCCCATTGCATAAAGGTGGTGCCTCCACAGACCTCGGGAACTATAGACTTATTAGACTGGCTAGCCTTATCTGCAAAGCCATGGAACAAATCATCACGAACCTTATTAACAAAGATATAGGAAATATCTAAACACTCGACCTAACAAGTTTGGCTTTGTTAAAGGGAAAACATGCCTGCCAAACTTGGTGGACATCTCGGCAGTCACCAAAGCCCTAGGTGAGGCCAAATCTGTGCATACTGCCTACCTAGACTTTGCCAAGGCCTATGACAAAATCTCCCATTCAGGCATCATTGATAAACACTCCCAGCTGGGTATAAACCCATATATTGTTTAGGTGGGTTGCAAACTGACTCACTGTAGAACTCATAAGCTCAAAATAGAGGAATCCAGCTTCTCCCATAGACCCATAACCAGTGGTGTTCCACAAGGATCAGTTCTGGGACCCGTACTGTTTGGAATACACTTCCCCGAAATACAGAATAAAACTAATGGACTGTGGCTGACAAAGTTTGCTGATGACTGTAAACTGGGAGCAATCATTGAAACCCTTGGTGATGTCAACATCCTTCAAGAAGGTCTTATGCAGACTAATGACTGTTGCCAAAATCATGGTCTTAAACTTAATGCAAAAAAATGCATCATCATCCCCTTTGGCAAGGGTGATATTCCTGTAAACTACCACATCAGTAGCAATAGAATACTGCATTAACGGGCCCAAATTATATCCCAGGATGCCTTCTAAATAGCATGAAACATAAGCTATCAGGTCATCTGGAATTACTGTTTAACTGTATCCTACGAATAGGCTTCATGCCTCATGAATGGAGAAAGGCAGCAGTCATCACACTGCACAAAGGTGGGCCATTTACAGACCCCAGAAACAACAGCCTCATCAGTCTCACTAGTCTTATATGTAAAGCCATGGAAAGAATTATCATGGAGATGATCAATAGAGATATAGTAAACCTCCAGTCACTGGACCCAACCCAGTTTGGTTTCATCAAGGGCAAATCATGCCTACTCAATCAGGTGGACTTTTTTGAGAAGGTCACCAAAGCAATGGATGAGAACAAAATCATTCACACTGCCTACCTTGATGTGGCTAAGGCATTAGACACAATACCCCATTCAGGTATTGCTGACAAACTCAAGAGGCTAGGTAAAAACACATATGTCACCTGATGGATAGCCAACTGGCTCACAGACAGGACCCAGTAAGTTAGAATTGGGGAGTCCACCTCTACAAAGAGGCCAGTCACAAGTGGAGTCCCTCAGGGATCAGCACTTGGACAGCTCCTTTTTGGCATTTACTTCTCAGAAGTCAAGGCCAATATCAATGGTCTGTGGCTGACTAAATGTGCAGATGATTGCAAAATAGGAACTGTCATTGAGTCTCACACTGACACAAATGTTCTCCAGGAGGGACTGATACAGACAAACAACTGGTGTCAGAGTCATGGACTAAAACTAAATACCAAGAAATGCATAATAGTATCCTTTGGGAAATCATCCATCCCTGGTAACTATCATATTGACAACATAACCCTTACAGCTGACCCAGTAGTCAGGGACTTAGGGATACACATAGATAGTAATCCAGCCTTTGATCATCATGTGTCTACAGTGTTGAGGAAATCATTCTATGTTGTGCAACTTATAAACAAAGGCATGGCATCTAAGTCCAAGGAAGTCATTGTTCCACTGTATTCGGTAATCATCAGACCTATCATTGAGTACAATGCCCCCTTTGGTATGTACCTAATCAGGCATATCCAACAGCTGGAATGCCCACAGAGGTTCCTCACTAAAAGAATCCAGGGTATAAGTAAAATGTCCTGTGCAGACCGCCTCAAGGCCCTATCCCTGTATTCTGTCTCCTAGAGGCTTTTGAGGGGAGATCTATGCCTAGCAAACAGGGCATTGTCAGACCTCACTGCATATCCACAAGACAAATAGTACCAGAATTACCCATTCTAAAGACTTATACCTTGCCTGTGATATAAATAGGACCTGCTGGAGAGACAGGTATCTATGACAAAGGCGACTGTGTCTATGGAACAGGGTCCCCATCCATGTGAAGCAAAGTTCCTCCCTAATCCAGTTCAAGTGCAACTTGAACAATTGGATGGGAAACCGGAAATTCATCCCTGGTTTGGCACCTATGTCTCTGATGCAAACAGGTAACCTTTAAATAGTGTATCTCCCAGGCTCATACTTACACTTATCAAGGGTATCAGAACTTGTCTGAGATTTGGGATGCATGGCTAGGCTTAAAAAGGCCCTTGTGGTCATTAGCCTAGTAAACACCTCTGAACCTATGAACCTAATACCCTAAGCACACAGTCAATGGTGAGAGATCTGTGCACATAGGTAGAGAACAAACTTAACTTTGATCACCATGTCTCTACAGTGCTAAGAAATTGCATTTGATATTGCTCACCTCATAAGTAAGGGCATTGCGTCCAAAAAAAGTAGGTTATAACCCTCATATACTCTTCCCTCATCAGGCCAATAAGAGTACAACACTCCGTTTGGCATGTTCTTTTCCAAACACCCTCAGCAATTGGAGAGACCACAAAGGATCCTTTAAAAACAATTTGCGTCTATGTTAAATCATCAAACAGTTAAAAAAGCGAACAATGATTTATCAAACCCATGTAAGTGAAAGCTTACAATCTCAAACACTTAGAACAGCAATTTTTTCCAAGGGAAAAAATCTCTATTCCACAAAAAAAAAAAAATTATAAAACATTGCATAAAGCGGAGGGCTTTGCCCCCCACCCCCACTACTTATACTAACTCCGAGATTGCACTACAGTGACGAAAATGGCAAAGTAACGTACGGAAATGGCCAAGCGATTTCTTTCCCATGGAAGGAGTTCGCTTATATACCTTTTCTCTATTTTGCCTTTATGTGCTTTCAAGTTTGATCAAGACGCATTTGAAAGATCATTTAATAGGAACCCAAAAATTCAGGGTCTTCAAGGTCTGTCTTATATAGACAGACTGAAATGATTGTCACTTTACTCTGACCCTATTTAAGTGTAATTTGGATGATTGGATAGGTCACTGGAAATTTACCCCCGGAGTTCCACTTGTGTCCCTCTTAGACAGGGGCAATAGGTGCTGATTTTAGTGTCGGCTTGAACCAGACACCCTTGGGAACACAGGTTGAACTTGGCTCGGCTTGTAAGGGCCCTGGGGCTGTTAGCCTAGTAACCTCCTATGATCCTATGTTCTTATGATTAGTAAGAAATTAAATTAATTTGTGGATAATGTGAGTGAAGAGGAACAGAACACTGTTCTCCCATTATATGATTATATGAACACTGTTATCAAAGGTAGATTGATTTACAAAGGAAGCTTGTACGAGCTATATAAGTTAAGTATAAATAATAATAATAATAATAATAATAATTCTGATGCAGAATTCTGGAACTTTTTAGATAGCAGTGGATTGAATGATGCAAGAGACAGTAAGAATAAAACTTTGTTACTTAAATCAGTTAGTCAAACTTCTTCAAGTCTATACTGGAAAGTTTTTTTTGTGGAACTATATCCATAGAATGTTTGCTACTCCCTATAAAATCTCTAAATTTAGTAAAATGACTTCTTCAGTTTGTTAGAGGTGTAGTAAAGCTGTAAAAACTGATTGGATACATGTGCTTATGGATTGTGAAAATTAAATGTTTATTGGAAAGAGATAAGTATTTTTAAGGGGTTATGGTCTGATAATTGTTCTTTAACTAGATCAGTAATACTAATGAATGTTCCATTTCCTGTATCTGTACAAGCCAAAGAGCAAAAAATATTTTGGTCAGTCTTGGCAGTCACTAGAAACATTATTACAATAAACTGGAAATTGAACTCAGTTCCTATCTTCAAAAAAAGTTTAACAGCAATACTATGCAAAACTGTAAAATACATGATCAGAATAAGATCTATAAATCATATTAAGACTTTTAGTGGTTACTCATGTTGGATAATACTAAGTCCAAGATATTATCAAAACGGGTGATAATATATTGGACTTGAGTAACCATTGCAGTATCCCTATTGTATCATCCTCCCTGGTAAAATCCGACCACAAAGCGGTCAGTTTAGAAGTCACCATCTCCCCTAACCCCCGTCTAACTAGGATCAGACATAAAAACTTCTCCAAAGCTGATTACAGCCTCCTGAGGGATAGTATAAACAGCTTCACAGCCCCCTCCCCCTCTTTAGGAACTGGCACCAATATCCAAAACTACACCAAAGCACGATAGTAGTATTTATATAGATGCATGGAATCAGGAATACCTGACAGGACTAAATTATCCTCTACAAGGAAGTGTAAACCTGTCTGGCAGACATTTGCAATAAATAAACTCTATAACAAAAGGAAAAAAAAATGCTGTCCAAGACCAAGAAGGAGCAGGTGCCCAATTAGAAGCAATGTCTCCTTAGCCTGAACAAAAAAATAGGAGCACTAGTGAAATCCTCAAGGACATCACATATACAAATGTTGTGGGTATAGCAAACTTGCTGCCTGACAGATTCAGCAAAAACCTTACCTGTCTCTTTCCCCATCAGTAAATCTGGGCATCTCCAGTACCTACCCCCTTGCCCTTATATCTAGGGAACAGGTTATCGCTGCTCTCTCAAAGGCAAAAAATACAGCCTCCATGGGGCCCAATAACATCCCAGGCTGCATCATGCATGAACTCAGGCAGGAACTTGCAGCACCATTAGGCACCCTATTCAACAGTACTGGCTTCATCCCAGCTGAGTAGAGGACAGCCACTGTCACCCCTTTACACAAATGTGGAGTGTCCACAGATCCAGGAAATTATAGACCCATCAGCCTAACTAGCCTGATCTTTAAGGCCATGGAATGGCTTATCATGGACTTCATTAACAAGGACATTTGCATCCTCCAAACACTTGATCCCACACAGTTTGGCTTCATCAAGGGGAGGTCATGCCTGCTAAATCTGGCTGACTTCTTTGAAACAGTCACCAAAGCCATGCATGATGGGAAGACTGTGCAGACCACCTACCTTGACCTGGCCAAAGCCTTTGACACAATTACCCACTTGGGCATAATAGATAAACTCTCTGAACTAGGGATCAATCCATATGTTCACAGATTTGTAGCAAACTGGCTCACTGATATAACCCATGTAGTCAAAATAGGGGAAGCCACCTCAAGCAGTAGACCAGTAACAAGCAGCATACCCCAGGATTCAGTCTTGGGGCCTCTGTTATTTGGGATATACTTTTCTGAGGTGCTGACCAAAACCAGTGGGCTATGACTGACCACCTTTGTAGATGACTGCAAGCTGGGTGCTGTCATCAATTCCCTAGTGATGTGGACATCATGCAGGAGAGCCTCACTCAGACAAGTGACTGGTGCCAGAAACATGGCCTCTAGACGAATACCAAAAAATGCATCATCATCCCCTTTGGGGAGAGTGACATCCCCACAAATTATCACATTAATAACAATATCCTAAGCATCAATCAGTCGTGAGAGATTTGGGCACCCAAGTTGACAGCAACCTGACTTTTGACCACCGTGTTGCTTCTATGGTATGGAAAGCCTTCTACATGGCCCACCTCAAAAGTAAGGGTATCTCATCCAGGAACAAGGAGATTATAACATTCCTGTATTCTTCCACTATTAGGCCCATTATTAAGTACAACACACCTTTCGGCATTTACCTCACAAAGCACATGCAGCGGCTGGAGAGATCACAGAGGTTCCTCACCAGGAGAATCCAGGGCCTCAAATATCTACCATACACAGGTAGGCTAAAAGCCCTATCCCTCTACTCAGTTTCATACAGACTCCTCAGAGGTGACCTCTGTATGGTATACAAGGTGATCATGGGCCCCACCTTGATGGGACTGTTGCATATCCACAAGTCAAGTTCCACTCGAGTAACCCACGTGCATGGCCTCAAACTGGTCTGTGACATCAACAGGACTTGTTGAGAGAAAAGATTTGTGTCCCAGGGACTCCCTCATCTATGGAATACACTCCCTGTCCACATCTAGCAGAGTACCTCTTTACCCCTTTTTAAGCACAACCTGGATAACTGGATGGGAAACAGAAAATATAACCCTGGGATTCCACCTATGTCCCTGCTGGACAGGGGCATTGGGTGCTGATTTGTCTAAACATGGACTAAACTTTTGGCTAGGCTTATAAGGGTCTCACGGCCAATAGCTTAGTAACCTCCTATGATGCTATGAGATAACCTTGGAATGGTGCTATTGAAATATCAAGATTCTTAATATGTTAATCCTATAAGATTACATTGATGATTCAGTGTATTCCTATCATTGAATAACAATATGCAAAGTTGAATTTCTTCCTTTCTGTGCATATATTGTAAATATGATACATTAATAAAAATGTTCTTAAAAAAGAAATATAATATGGAACTTATGAAGTAAAATTATTACAGAGTGGCTGTGTTCTCTAAAACGCAGAGGAAATACTAGGTGTAACATTAGTAAGGATGTGAAAGTTAACTGTCATGGATGTGAGATGGAGAAACATGTTTATAGATTTATAGTATTGTATGTATATATAACTATCAAGTTAACAGATATTCTAGTTCATCAAATATTAGATTATGTGGTGGTTAACATGAAGAAATATAATTGCAGGGGACTTTGAGATGTAAGATGAAAAAGGAAAGTTGTAAAATAGAGGAAGTGATAAAATGTGGTGAATTAGCTGTGTGGAACAATGTACTTATATAAGAGGGTGCTTAGATCTGAAATTGATTATTTTGTATTATTGGAAGGCTTGAGGGTAAGGATTTTTTGCAAGGGAGTGCAAACCCAAAGCCCTGCCCACACAGCCCCACCCCCTCTGCCCACACAGCCCCACCACCTCTGCCCCCTCTGCCCACATAGCAACGCAGCCATTCCAGTGTCCCATTACTTGGCTATTTCTCCCTATTTGTCATAGACACTGTTCAAATCTCTCAGTGTGCATACTGTTTTATGCTTTACTTCTACAATGATTCCAGATATTTGGATTTTATTTACAACTTTTATTTCAAATTTTATAGCACAAACACTGATAGACATTTACTAAACCTAAACAAAGCATAGTCTTACAATGAAAACAGACTTAGCATTAAAACGTTACCTTTGAAACCCACATTGACTGAAACAGCATTGAAACCCACATTCAAAGAAAATGCATCTGGCCAGTGGCAGGTTAAGTTTACCTTTGGGCTGTATTCAAATCAAGCTCCTTGCACACATTTTTAGAACCTTGCAAAAGTTATTTGATTCACCTTCCTGACTATTAATTATACTATATAATAATTGAATTATATCCCTTGTATAATACAGCAGCACTTGTTAGAGTGTGTTTTAAATTTATAGTTCTGAACATTTTTCCTTTAAGCAATGAAAAAAAATCATATGAACCAATAATGACAACATGCCCAATTCAAAACATTTCAACCGTAAAGGGCCACTCAAACTTGTCATACAATCCACCAATATCAATCAATATGCAGGATCTCTGAAGAAGTAAACGTCATCTGAATAAATTCCACATTAAAGAGATCTGAAACCAGTGAAGAGGTTGTTGCTAGAAAACTTTATATTTCAGTGTTTCATTTACAAATGCAGTGCCTGTTGCCCTTGAAGAATAAATTGCCTGTGCTACATTAAAATAAATGGTAAGTTGGTATATTGCAATAGGGAATGGGCGGCAGGCTGAAAAACAGGTTCATAGTTATTAGGTGTCTCATCCAAAGGAGGACATACTAAGAACTACAGTACCATTCCCTCCTTAAAATACAAATGTACATGCTGTATGAATAGAGCCTGCAGCCCTTTGCATCAAGATGCAAGTATGCTACCTGCTGTGCTACTTACAATGCTTTAAAATTCTGTACCACAATAATGGTACCATTTGCTAAACAAAACAGTTGCACATTTTAAGCAGACTTAGCATGAGCAGCAGTAACCTTTGCTTCCCTTGAAGCTCACAATTCCTTGAAAATGCACTTGAAAATAAATTCCACCTGTTAGATCTAACTAGGGCATTTCTCTCTCTCTCTCTGACTCTGTCACACACACATACACACACACACACACGCACGCATGTACACACACACACACACACACACACACACACACACACACACACACACACACACCTCAACTTCTTAGTGCAAGAAATACATAAATAGATTTTTTCAAAGTTACAACTGTAAACTCTGTGTCACCATGGTTTGTGTTTGTTTTTGACAGAAAGCTATAAAGGAACTTATGGCTGTGTATATAGTTGAATCTCTCTGTACTGAAGTACTCCCTATCATGATGCTGCTTTAATAAATAGTGTGTTTGCATTCAGAAACTTTTACAGTTTTTATACTGAATGTTATAACTACATGAATTAGAAAATAACCAATTTCCTTTTCAGAGCCTAAGCTAAAAAGTCCACACCTTACAAGCACTGCTTCCCCTGGAAAAAAATCTATATATGCATCATCACAGAGACCTAGTTCAAGACCGATGACAGCACTCCTTTAATGCAGGATTTCAATACCTGCCAAAAGTTCAGGCCTATCACCCGAGATGAAAAGGTGATGGTGTCTACATACTCTTAAAAAACATTTCATCTCCAGACTTGCTAGGTGAGATAATGACGTGGAATTCCTCTGCATCCAACTTAGCATTAACAAAACTCCTTACTGTGTCATACCTAACTATAGGTCCCCTCTATGTAACCCATCAGTCCATATCTCCTACCTAACTAATATGGTGTCCCTATGTATTAAACCAACACCATTATTCTAGGAGACTTCAATCACGTTTTCTTCCAAAATTGCCATTTTGAGGAGGGATTATTAGGGGAGAGCAACATTTTGAGGCAAAATTTGAAGCATAAGAAGCAAATATCTATTCATTCTGCAAAAATATGGACAACTGAGAGGTATAGTTCAACCGGGGCTGTCTGAGTTTGCTACCCCCCCCCCTCACAAAATCATGGTCGAATGGAGCCTCCCCCCTGCAGCCATTCCAATGTCCCATTCCTTGGTTATTTTGCCCCATTTACCATAAACACTGTAATGTGCATATTGCTTTATTTCTGCAATGATTTAGATTTCATTTGAAAGTTTTATTTTGCATTTTACAGCACAAGCCCTAATAGATATCTGATAAACAAAGCAATGCAGTCTCACAATGAAAATAGACTTGGCATTAAAACTTCTCTGCCCTTGAAACTCATATGCATTGAAACAGCATTGAAACCCACATTCAAAGAAAATACATTTTGCCAGTGGCAGATAAGTATTAACTCTGGGCTGTTTTCAAAATCATAGGCCCCTTGAACATGAAACATACACATGCTCTTTGATACACCTTCCTGATTGTATTACATTATATTCCTTGTACAATATAGTACAGTTATTAGAGGAATTTTAAATGTATTGTTTTGAACATTTTCCAGTAAACAATGAAACAAAATGCATACACCAATGACAAAACTGCCCAATTCAGAATATTTCCATCATAAAAAGTCTACTCAACCTTCTATCCTCCACCAGTATCAGTAAATATGCACAATCTCTGAAGTAGTAATTTCCACATTAAAGAAATCTGTAATTAATAAAGAGGTTGCTGCTAGCAAACAACTTTATAGGCCATTGTTTCATCTACAAATAAAGTGCCTGTTGCCCTTGAAGAATAAATTGCCTATGTTGCATGCATTAAGAAAATGATAAGCTAGTAATACCGCAATAGGGAATGGATAGCAAACTGATAACAGGTTCATAGTTACTAGGTATCTTTGCCAAGAAGGACTGCAGCATCCACCCCCTTTACAACACAGTACAGTATCAGCAATGCTTCTACTTACTGTGGGAGTAGAACAACCACAGCCTTCAGCATCAAAAGCAAGTACACTACCTGTTGTGCTATTAACAAAGCACGCCGACTAAGCATAAGCAGCACTAAACTTTTGTTCCCCTGCAGCTCTCAGCTCCTTGTAAAATCTACTCGACACTCAGATGTATCTCTGAACTTTGCAGCACAAGAAATCTGGAAAAAGCCAAAATTTATTGGGGGGGGGGGGACAAAAGGCCAAAAACCAGGGACACATTTTAAACATTGCTTGTATAATGTTGGAAAGTTGCTAGAATAAAATGCGCCGTTACCACCATACATTTCACTGCCACGTCTTGAACAAAGGGGACCCTGTGCAAAACAGTCAGAGCAACATACCACTACAAGAGGAAGACAGAAACTTAAATGGCTACCATTTAGTGAATTCAGTTCTCACCATAGCACAGCTGTCAACCTCTTAGCACACAACACCTGAACAAAGCCAATAATGGGTGAATACAGCCCACAAACATTCAGTGAATTCAGTTCTCACCATAGCTCTCAACCTCTTAGCAAAAAACACCCGGACAAAGCCAGTAATGGTGGAATATAGCCTGCAAACATATTCAGTGAATTCAGTTCTTACCATAGCTCTCAACCTTAGCACAAAACCTGGATGAAGCCAATAATGGGGGAATACAGTCCCAAAAATAGGGACAAATTTCAAATATCCATCTTATACACTTAGAAAATTGCTAGAGTTAAAGCTTTTGTGTTACCATGCACTTTCTGAAGAATATGAAGTCTGATATTCAAATGAGTGTCATTTTTAACATTTGTTAACCAGGAAAGTCTGACTTGGAACAAAAGCTAATTTTTAGCAGAGGCCCAGGGAGAAACACTCCAGACAGACACATGTTTTTGTAAGATGAGAGGAAACAAAAACAGAGAGGACATACAGACTCCACACAGAAGGTAAGGCACCCCAGCCAAGAATCAAACCAGAGGACATGTAGCTGTCAGGCAACAATGCTACCACTGAACCAATGCACTACTGGCTTTACAAGGACACAAATACAAAAAACACATATTTTATGAGGAACAGAACAAGTATGAGGGAAAAATCTGCACCATTTTTACAAATGGTGGTGGGTAGGGAATTCAGGCTCTTACCACCTGGGCCCAAGGTACAGGGTTCAAGCATTATTCTCTACCCACCACCATGTAGCACCTGGGGCATTTCACACACACACACACACACACACACACACACACACACACACACACACACACACACACACACACACACTCTGAAAAGTGTCCTGTCTGTTATCTTCTGTAAAGACCCCTTCTCAGCTAAAGAAAATGCAGCAGAAACCATCTGTTTCAGTTCCTGCTTGCAAACTTGAAACTGTCTGTTTCAGTTCCTGCTCTCAAACCTGAAAATATGTGCACTGTGTGATGATGTCAGCATGCCCATGGTGCAGATGTGACTGGACTTGAAGGGTCTTCTTAAAGAAGGACACCCTAAAAAAAAAAATAAACTTTTTTTTTTAAATTAAAAGATTAACTAGTCAGCCGATTCCAGGGGGGTGCAAGTGCACCTCTTTGCACCTGCCTGCGGGCGCCCTTGCTTGAGGGTAGCAGATGGTCATACAGCTGTCACTTTTTTTCAGACCATTTAGTAACATGGATGTAGATGATGGAAGATATGGATAATATTAAAATAAGAAATGGAATAAAATGAATAAATGATAAATAATGAGGTAAAATTAGAAGGTGGGAAATATTGCATTGTTAAATCATGAAGGACTTTTATAAAAAAATGGCAGTCTAAAAAAGTAATACTAGCTTATAAAACATTGTTCTAAGAAGAATATTAATATCAAGAGCATCATATGACATGCTAAAAAGGCATTTAGAGTCATGACTAAAATGAATAGCATTAAATATTGTGTAACATGCAGTTAGGCTAACTCATGTGTTGTAAAAAACAACATAATTTTACAATAATGTATCAATATTCAGTCTGTTAAAACTTGCTAAAAACTCAGCTAAGGTACTTTATTTATAAGACAGGTGAACATATTTTAAAACCGAATGTTAAAGGTTAAGCAACACAGACACAGTGTGAAATCCTGGGCATGACTCATGGGGAAAACGTCAGCATTTTCTTGCATGGTCACTTTCTTCAGCGAACCAGGAAAAATGTTTTGGGGCATAGTGCTCAAATTTCTCCAAACTGGGCATTTGTCTTTCTGTTGAACCTACAACTCATATTTCTCTATCTGTGCAAGTGTGTGCATGCACATTTATGCTTGTTCGGAGGTTCATGAATTGTCCTTCAAACCACAAGACCATATCTGAATTGCACATGGATTTTCACAGCTAAAAAATAAAATAATTTCTTTTCTACATATTCATAATTTCATGACTGCTTTTACATGCAATTCAAAATTATAAGTGATATTGTATGATACTGTGCTTTATTATGTCCATATTTTTAATTTGATGTAAGGGTATTCATACAAAAGAAATCAAAAGCTTTAAAATTCAGTTTTCTTCCTTGCCTATACGTCCATTATGCACATAGTAATAATTCAGAGAAGACATTGAATCTCATTTAAAATAATAAGGTACGTGTCATTTGCTTAATCCTGTGAAACAAGCTATATGCAACTAAATTATGGAAGAAATTTTAAAATATGAAAAGCAAGGGCATACTTCTGTGCACAGTGAAAAGATCTGCAGTAAAGTCTGACACATGCTGTGAAATGGTTTGGAAAACAGCAGTAATTTAATGCTCAAAATAGCTACAGGATTTACTCTGCTTGTCATCCAAGAAGTGTCACAGTGTTCTGTGTAGTAATGAGACAGAGAATCTGGCAGAAGCAAATGTGTGAGTATTTAATCCACTGCTGAAATGTAAAGTCCCATCATTTCATTCTCATCAATGACATTAGCCAGACTGATAGTAAATCATAAATCATTAGTTAATTCCTTCACTGAAACCTACACTGCAGACAAATGATTGGGTGGTTAATTATAGCCAACATAAAAGCTTTATAGAGTCCATTATCTGCATGTCTAACTAGTGGGGGTTACTGCATTTTGGAAGCTGAGATGAAAGTTAGCACACAGTGCATATAAAGCAGCTTGGCTTGTCATACAGTCTGTCTATCCATGATATGCGTTCTACTTTACCACTCAAGCCACATGTGCTGGCAGTTGCTGTCACAAATTACATATTGCTGTAAACAGCAATGCAGAATGTATCTTCACTTTTTACTTTTTGTGCTATTTTGTGTAACACTTTCATAAGTGTTCATACAATAATGAATACCAAAAAAATGGCTTTTTTGATAGCTGACAGCTGATTGGCTAAAACTGCATAAATGGCAGTGATTTAATCTGCAGACCTTGCACAGTAACTAAAATTGCCTGCAAAGTCTGTTCTGTAACCAACTAATATCATTGTGCCCAGTCCCACAACCCAACACCCAGCTAAGCTGGTAATCTGCCACATAAAAAAACTGCTTAATTTGCAGAGAAATCAAAGCCCTTACCATGGCTCAACCACAAATGTCTTTTACATCACACACAGAAGCATTCATTCATAAAGCATTAGTATTAGTATTAGTTCTCAGTCTATCATTAAAAGCAAATCAGAAACATATCACACAATTGTTTTTTTTTTTAATTTTTCATGAAAGCATCCACAAATCCCCCTTGTACATTATTCTGGTAATCATATTACTCCCCCCTTGCTACCTGGCAGTTAAATAACTGAACTACAGGCTAAAAACAGACCTCAGTTCTGACAATATAGTCAGTACTTGAATTAGTCATCCCATAGCTAGCTTTCATAATAAGTATTCAGAAAAAAATAATCCCTGAAATACAAATACACTAATACCTAATAGGTGGTTATGGGTGTTTCGTTGTGAAAATACCATTTTCCCATTCAGAACTTGCCACAAGGGAATAAAGAAAATACTTTTTGAATTTTGACAGTGCACAGCTACTTTCTTGTTTCTTTTTTGTGTGGGTGATGTAGGTGGTGGTCAGGTTATATAACTTAATAGAATATATTGTAGCATAACCCACATGTGGTTGGTGCAGGTCGCTGGACTTCTACAAAAATGTCTGCAGACCTGTAATCACTTTTCTATGATTTGTTGGGAAATTTTAAACTTCTTCCCTTCAGCGAGAACATTTGATATCCTGACCCTCTTCTCGTTGGACAACTCATTGAAAACCAACAAGGACACAGGTACATATAGAATCACATAAACAGAAAGACTGCCTAGAGAAACACATTTACATAGGTAAGGAAGATCTAAACTGTTCAGTTTTAGAAGTACATTTCTGTGAATTGAAGTACTATTTTGTTGACTAAGAAAAATGGACCAGGCAACTCTTCTCGTCTGTTTATTGGTTACATATCAACCTACTGTATATAATACAAAATATGCAAATTGTATATATTTTTAAGCTTTGTTGACCAGGCAGTCACAGTGGGTCCGTGTCCACTTTTCAGGTGAGACCAAGGAGGTATTCATATTGACTCTGGGGAATTTGGCCAGGTCACTGGGGAACTTCCCTGTCTCTTTTCAATAAGTGTTGTGGGGTCTTTTATATTCACTTGAGTCTACCTCCAACTTGTACAAGTCAGACCTTGGTTTAACACCTCTTGAAAACAGCAGCCCAAGAGTATAGCACTCACCTATCCCACCCAATGTTGCACTTTAATTGTAGTACTACAAACTTAATCCAACCACCCTGGGTAGAATTGAACCCATAGCATTCTGATTTTACAGTACCACAGGTTATTGTGCCACCTGTTGAGCTATGGACAAATAGCAAAGCAAAAGAAAAATGTGTTATTGTAAAAGGCATTTTAGCCATGGAGTAGTTGAGAACTCTCTCAATCCAAATTCAGTAGGCATCTCAAAAACAGTGTAACATATATAATCCTAATCAACTGAATAATTACCTAAACAGCAAATAATTTCCTAAGTAATATCACTTACAAAAATGTTATAAAGCAACGCATGCTGACTGTAGCACTGCTCACAAACTGGGTATCCTTGGTTGTTGAAGTACTTTCACAGCCAGATTTCTAACACACATGTATATTTTAAAGATATGGGGCACCTTCATTATTTATCAGAGTTCAGAATAGATAGATAGATAGATAGATAGATAGATAGATAGATAGATAGATAGATGTGTGTGGGTGTGTATATATATATATATATATATATATATATATATATATATATATATATATATGTATATATGTATATATATATATATATATATATATATATATATATATATATGTGTGTGTGTGTGTGTGTGTGTGTGTGTGTGAGTGTGTGTGTGTATCATGAGTGGTCTGGTGTCCTGTATCACTATATAGTCAAAATAGACACTAATGTATGTGTCTATGTAGCATACCATGAGCTGCTCTAGGGAAGTTCCTCATTCATTGGTCTACCACACTTACTAAGCCACACCCTGGACTTTCTGTGTCCATTCCAGGGCTCATGAGAAGACTGAGGCACTCCTGGCCATCACCATATATGTTGTTGAGGAAGGATTTTTTGTTATGCTCTAATTTCTCCATAATCTTATGTGCACTAATTCAAGGGAAGGACTTGCAATGTGGCATGCTGGAATATTATCCCAACTCTCCAGTGACTGAGCACAAGTCGCCCCCTAGGCAGATGCCTAGGGGCCTATGCTATCTATTGGGCCCTGCCAATGTTGCAGAGATCACTATCTCTTGAACACTGAAAATAATTTTTGTGGATGCAGCATCTAGCAAGAGATTCCCACCAGCTGGAAATTAGTAACAGGTGGGCTGCACACAAATAATACGCTACTGCAAATTTCCCTCTGGTACTGTTTAATAATTGCTACATAGAGTACAGTAGTGCCTTTCAAAAGACACAGCTTGTGTAGTTTTTAAAAATATGGAAAGAGCTGACCATTTTCTTATGTATATTTTACCTGGTCATCTGCCTTTAATACTGCTTTCCAATGTTGTATATAGGGTTGCAAGACTTTCAGAAAGAAAGTAGCTGATTTAACATAGTTGATGATGATACCGTTACTTTTTTGTGTAAATTATTTTCCTGTATTTACATAGTATTAAGAACATGTTCCATGAGAAACATTGTATGAAATGGATACAAACACTACACTGAGAAAGGTCATTCTAAGGGGATCCAATGTCTGTCTGCCTGGGATGACATGCTTGACAAGCCACGCTGCTTCGCAAGGGACGGCTTGCACCTGTCACCCCTGGGCTTCCGGATATTGGCAAAGGCTCTTGCCACCCCCATAGTGCCTTTTTTAGGCAAGGCTCAAATGATAAACCTACCACCCTAGAAAACAAAAATGGAGAAAAACTAAGGGTAATACTGCTCAATGCCAGAAGTCTAAACCTCAAGATGCACGCCCTCGAAGCCCTCCTCAGTATGGAGAACATCGATGTCTGTGCTGTGACTGAAACCTGGTTCAAGGCTCCTGAGAGCACCCCAGCACTATCAGGTTATACCTCATATTATGCGTTCCGGCCCCAAAATCCGGACCGAACTACAAAAGGAGGGGGAGTATCCATATTCATAAAGGATACCCACACCTCCAGGTTAGTAGCAATGCACGAAGAATCGGAGACCATCCAGGTGCAATTAACCATAGGTAAAACTGCCCTACAGTTTGTAACATGCTACAGACCACCTTCTCAAACTCAGGAAACCCACACAGCCTTCCTGAAGACACTGGAGAGTATAAATGTCTCTCCAAACACCATCATATTGGGTGACTTCAACTACCCAAACACAGACTGGGAACATTACTCAAGCCCCAACACCCTAGCCCAAAGGTTCCTTGAGTTCATAAACTCAAATGCTATGGAACAACTAGTCACCATTCCCACAAGAGGAGAAAATATACTAGACCTGATCATCACAAACATGGGGACAAAATGCTCCACACCGGAAGTATATCCCTCATTGGTGAGATCAGACCATAAATTAATCTCACTGGAGATCCACATCCCGCCCCCACCCCCAGCAAAAAAGACCACAGTGAAGAACTTCTCAAAAGCAAACTTCACACTTCTTAAGACTGGAGTGGTATCCTTCAAGGCCCCCGAGCCAGTGGAAACCACAACCCACGCTGCTGAAACCCTTACAAATGCCTTCTACGAGCACCTCCAGGAATGTATGGATCAAGCAATCCCTAATAAAATCAAGACCTTTTCCACAAAAGGCAGGCGCCCGGTCTGGTGGACTCCAGCCATAAACAAACTCTACAACAAGAGGAGAAAGCTACTACATGACAGAGCAAATTCCCTAAATGGGAAGGCATCTCTGATCAATACTAGCAAAAAACTACGATCACTCATAAAATCATCCAAGGCCAACTTTGAGAGAAAAATCGCTAATGACACAAAAGACAATCATAAAGCCTTCTTTAGCTATGTTAGAAACCTGGGTGGAAACTCCCAGATATGCCCAGAATTAGTCCAAAATGATAAAAAAATCACTGAACCCACAGACATTGCCAACATACTGGCAGACAGGTTCAGTGCAAATTTCTCCCCTCCCTCCCCCCCAAAAGGAGAAATATCTATCCCACCAGTGTCTAGCCTCCCAAACATGTCAGATGCCCAGGTGAGAGCTGCTCTCTCTAAAGCAAAAAACACAACATCAATGGGACCGAACGATGTCCCCGGCTGTGTGCTACACAAACTCAATGAGGAACTAAACCCACACATAAGGCTGCTGTTTAATCTTAGCCTTACTACAGGATACATACCCAAAGAATAGCGTACGGTAACTGTGGTCCCACTCCACAAAGGCGGTGCTTCTACGGACCCTGGAAATTACCACCCCATAAGCTTGACGAGCCTTGTCTGCAAAGCTATGGAGAGGATCATAATGGAACTCATAAATAAAGACATTGGGGACCTACAGACACTGGATCCTACCCAATTTGGCTTTGTCAAGGGCAGATCCTGCCTCTTGAACTTGGTCGACTTTTTCGAAACAGTCACTAAGGCCATTGATGAGGGTAAGGCAGTTCACACAGCCTACCTTGACCTAGCAAAAGCATTCGACACAATACCCCACTCGGGCATCATAGAAAAGTTCACCAGCTTAGATGTAAACCCATATGTCACAAGATGGGTTGCAAACTGGCTCAAGGACAGAACACACAGGGTTAGAGTTGCTGGTGCCAGACTCTAAGCCGGTCACGAGCAGTGTCCCACAGGGCTCAGTCCTGGGCCCCCTCTTGTTCGGCATTTATTTTTCTGAAGTGCAGGCAAACATAGGGTGATTGTGGCTGACAAAATTTGCAGATGACTGCAAACTGGGCACCATAATTGACACTCCATCAGACACAGACATCCTCCAGAAAGGTCTCATAGAAATGGATAACTGGTGCCAGAGCCATGGCCTTAAGCTAAATGCCAAAAAATGTATAGTCATACCCTTTGGGAAAAAGAAGGTAACCCCTAATTACCACATAGGTGGTAATCCATTAAACACGGAAGAAGTTATCAGGGACCTGGGGACCCAAGTTGACAGTAACCTCTCTTTTGTCACTCACATTGCCAAAGTGGTTAGGAAGACCTTCTACATTGCCCACCTGATCATGAAGGGATTCATATCCAGATCAGGAGAGGTCATTGTACCCTGTACTCTTCACTTATCAGACCAATGATTGAGTACAACGCCCCATTCGGAATGTACCTTACCCGACACCTGCAGCAGTTGGAAAGACCCCAAAAGTTCCTCACCAAAAGGATAAAGGGGCTCAAACATATGTCATATGATGCCCGACTGAAGAAACTCCAGCTCTATTCAGTCGCATACCGTCTGCTCAGAGGTGATCTGTGCCTGACATACAAGGCCATGTCCAACCCCGAATTAATGGACATGCTCTACCTCAAAAAATCCAAATCCACCAGAGCCACGAGAGCAAGAGACTTAAACCTCAACATGGATATAAATAGGACGTGCTGGAGGGACAGATTCATCACCCAGAGACTCCCTACACTATGGAACAGAATCCCAGTCCATGTGAGGCAGAGCCCCTCACTGACTCTGTTCAAGAGAAATCTTGACGAGTGGATGGGAGATCATAGGTTTACCCCGGGAATCATCTCTGTATCACTGCTGGACAGAGGCACAGCAAACTAATGGGTATAATATTCTCATCCTAAGGGGTGGTGAAAGCCACACACACTCTGGCTAGGCTTATAAATGCCCTAGGGCAGATAGCCTAGTATGAACCTATGAACCTATGAACCTATAAGAGAGAGATTGTGTGTGTGTGTGTGTGTGTGTGTGTGTGTGTGTGTGTGTGTGTGTGTGTGTGTGTGTGTGTGTGTCATACTCTTTATGAGGAATGTTTCTCTTCCTGGATCTTAAACATTCTGTGTTCTTTCCATCCTGTTCAGCATATAAGGATATCTCATGTGTTCAGCATTGAGTTTTTTAATGAATATTCTAGATTTTGCCTATTTATTCCTCATTATGAGAGGTAGTCAGTGAATTTAAGTTCTGCAATTCTAGAACATAAAAACACAGAATCATACTTGTTTCTCAGCTAACTATATTAGATGACTAAAAAGTTAGGGTGGCTATGCCAAACCATTTTGAAGCATGTCTCCTTACTTCTCCTAAAATCATTCCATCCAAGTACACTATTAGGGACACCTGTAAATAAGATGCATTTATTTATTTAATTTATTTGAAATACAATGAATTAATGAGTGAACAGGGAAAGAACAAATGAGCCAGAGCCCTTTTTTCAGTGGAGGCCTGGGGAGAAAAGCTCCACACGAGTGCAAAGTATATTTGACAAAGGGAGAATGTATAGTTTCATATAGAGTTTTTATTACATTTTCTAACATTTATCAATGTTAGAAGTAGCACCATTGTTTTAATGTTGACTATGTTTATGTGTCTCTGTATTTGTCTCATCCTTGTATCTTTATGAATTGAAGATGAAATGAAAGAATGACACTTCTGGAATAAGACAGAGGTGTAGCCAGCAATCTAAAATGTCTACATCATAGCTCTCATCCCCTAGCAACCAGTCCACGTCATACTATTTTCACCATCCAGAATGACTACAGGTGATATTGCTTACTGAAATAAAAGTCATGATAACAGACATGAAGCACCTTGTTAATGCCCATGTTCTACACTGGGGTAACCAGCCCCACAGAAGTTCACTCCTGCCAGTGTCAGTATCATGCACAAGTCTCCTATTTGGATTAACTATTGTCTATCTGGCTCACTTAATTTCCAGAAGAATCTCTTCTAGATGCAAAGGTATATCAATTTCCTTTTACTTTCCTCCCATCAAACTAATTATTGAATCTATGCCCCTTTTGCATGTATTTGTCTAACAATATCTCTCAACTTCAGTGAGAGCTCAGATAGTCATAACTAAAAGGATCAGTGGACTTAAGACCCTCAGTTGTCCATGCAGATGGTCAGTATTCTCTTTGGACTCAGTCTCTTTTTTGTGCAGATCTCTTTCTAGCCTTTCAGGTCTTGAAAGATTTGACCATACTTGACTTCCTGTTTCTTCACAAAACAAATCCTTCCAGAAATTCCAAGTTAATGGAACTAAACCTTCATCACTACATAAATAAAACACTTTGGTCTGAAAGATAGATATCCTAACCTATCCTCCATCTCTTGATCAACAAAACTTCTTCTTCATGTCAAGCAGTGTATCTCCCTTGTTGCATTAAATGTTAACATAGATCATTGCCTCAAAAATTCCCCAAAGACTATCTTGTGTTTCCCTCCTTGAGGCTAGAACAAACTTCTGAATATGTTTTCTTGGTTAGGCTTGTAATGGTCTGTAGACTGATTTGCTTAGTACTTTTCTATGAATTTCTGAACTTATAAGACTAAGGCGATCCTTTACATAATCTTTTCCCATTAGTAATGTCAAAAAAGGTTTATTTATGGCCAGTGCTATGGTACTGTTAGTGGAAGGTGGATATGCCCATCACTGGGGAGTGAATGGAAGGATATGTGCATAGGGTCGTGTTCACTTTCCTTGGTGGAGAATGAATAAACATCTATTAATTGCTGCCTGAGGGTAGAGCGGGGTCCTGTTGATACCAGCCCATTGCTGAAGTGAGCGTCAGTCCAGCGCTGATGCCCATTTCATATCCAACCCTTGGGGATGCTATTGGATGTGTGCAGGGCTGGGAAACTATATAGTAAGAATATTCCCATAGCAGCAGCAGTTTGATGCTGTTCAAGAGCAATGTACCTCCTCTCCGGCCCTGACCCTAATAGTTAATCCAGGAAAGTAAGTGACCCTAATAGTTAATCCAGGAAAGTATATGACCCTACTAGTTAATCCAGGAAAGTAAGTAGGACTAGTGAGACCTGGAGATTGAGAAGAGGCACTGTTGTCAAGTCATGGTTAGTTGCTTAGCAGTAAAAAGACCCCCAAACAGGGCACTTTTAACAGTGAGAGCATGACCTCCTTGATTGCATCTATTCTTTTTGGAGTAATCGGTGACAGGCATCATGAATACTGCCTTACCTTAAAATGGTAAAAACAAGTTATGCCTTTCAAAGACCTTTAATGATCCTCTATTTTTCTGTTATCAGGTTATTTTATACTCCTAAATCATATGCATCAACTAGTTCAGTATATCAGAGTCTTTTGCCGCTATCTACATTTCCTTCCTGGGACCATACAGTGAAGCATTATTGATCACTATAATGTTAGAAAAGTAAGCAAATTCCGCCATCTTGAAAACTGAAGTGATGTTAAGTGATATAGTGCCATTTCCCTATTAACAAGAGAAGTAGCCCACTGAGAATGTCTGCCAGTCAAAGGTTTTCCATGAATATCTCTGTAATATCAACACAGTTGTCTGTAGTTACTCAACTAATAACTAAACCTGATATCTCTGTAATTAAAATCATGAGACTAATTTGTAATTACTCAACACATCACTGAACTCTTTAGTCAGCTAAAGAACAGTAATTACACTCATATACTTTTCAATATAAAACCTTCAATAGCAAGTTAATATTGATCTAGAAATCATTAATATTTCATCAAAGCTATGGCCCTAAAAGAAGAGTTTATAAAATGCATGAATTAAATTTATTAAAATAACACTTGAATGAATTAGGCATGCATTTTCAGCTTAGAGATTCCATGTTGATGGCTTTATTTATAAAACATCTGCCAGTAGTAATAAACATGTATTAAGTAGGACTGACATCAGAAAGTCAGAAAACTACTGAGTACAGGAATATAGCCTGAGTGATTCTGATATTTTGGTCATAACCCTATCTCCCTCTAGTATGCAGCTAATAATGCATGTCTAAGTGTCAGTCCCTGAAACTTGTCCGGCATGACCATCACTCAGTTTATACATTTATTAAGGACTACTAAGTCATTTTACATAGGAAGAAGTAGCTTTCTTAGATATAAAGCTTTGTCATGTCAAAATCCCTAAAACCCTTCACATGTACACCAGCCGGCACCCTGATAAAATGTCAGATCATCTGTACTGTTGAACACTAGTTCAAGGACATTTCACTTTCTTATTGAGGTCCTCACTTCATAGTAAAGGTTTTGTTCCGATAATTGCTCACTCATCCAGAAAGTAGCCCACTTCAAACTCCCTTCTAGAAAATGAAGGTCCTCATTGACTGGACTCCTCCTTTCCATCTATTTACTAATCCTAACCATAAGCTGGTCAGTATCCTTATCTGTGTGCTGCAATCATTTGTCTGAGGCCATAGTTTTTGCTTTCAGACACAAAGTCAACTACTCAATTTGTTCTCTATTGTTCATCAGTTTTTGCCTTTTTCATATAATCCATTAATGCACGTAGACTAACAAGAGCACCTCTCAATTTGTCCTTCTCCATTTGAAACAGCCATAAGACCATTTTCAGAGCACCCCACTTCCTTTCAAGCTCAGACTATTTTTTTAACATCAAAAGGCCTTTGTTTAGATATTAACAAGAAAGATAATAGCATGGACATCTTAGAAGTTGTATAAGAAAATCAAGGTGTGAAAATATTCTTATTCTAAAGCTACACTATAATTTACAATGGCCCTTTGTGGCTTTGATAAATTGAAAAATAACATGAAACAACAGTCTTTAAAATAGCCCTGTAGTATAAACTAGATGACCACAATTTCAATAATGGTTAGGTGCTTGAGAAACTGCAGTTGGGGGAGTGAAAAGGAGTGAAATGGAAATTCATAATCAAATCTGTCAGGGGCGATGGAAAGGGTACACAGTCCCAGGTACATTTTTTTATGTGTACCATTCACTCCCCCGAGAGAGATGATTTAGAAATTCTTCACTCCATTCCATCCTTTCCCACTGCAAACCAATCCTGAGTATACTACTGAACATCTGTAGTGTGAATGGCTAGGTCTGACAGAAACCACCATTTTGTCTTGCAGTTCTATCTTTTTATGGAACTTGCCTCAGCAACACATGAAAACATACCTCCCAACTGTCCCGAATTACTCGGTTTTTACAGAGTTTTGGGGTCCAAATAATGGGGTGCCACGATTCCCGAGTGGCACCCCTTCATTTCCAATTTTTTTTAAATTATTTATTTTATTTTGTTTTGTTTTTATTTTTTTACACTTTGAGCTGACGTCATCGCGCACGCGATGATGTCAGCTAATCAGGGCTACCAGCCTGTAGGAATCGAGCTTGCTGCATATTTCTGGGTGGTTTGTGAGCAAGAAGGATTTTTTGTATAGAGAAATGCTTTGCACCAGTTATGGTCAAACTGCACAGATTTATTTTATTTAGAAGTATCCAAAGAATAGATGGCTGGATGAACCACAAGGAATGGTAAGGAGTTATCGCTTGCTCTGCTAGATAGCTTGGAATAGCCAAGGTCACAAATTGATGTCACGTCTGAGACTGTTAGCTGGAATAACTTAATGGCCTCTTAATGGACTATGTACAATCCATAAAATTTTGTAACCAAAGAAAATAAAGTTGATAATGAGTATAGTCAGGGTTGTCAGATTTCCGATCATTTATGATAACATGGATTTTTGAATATAGCTTATAAAAGTGTTTCAGTAAAAAGTTATTTATCTTGGGATTTTAGCTTGGTTCATTGCATTTACTATATTGATGCATGATTAATATAGAATGTTATGTAAGCAGATAAAATCTTCATTGAAATGTGAATGACTTACTTAAAATGAGTTTTAAATTAATTATACTCTGCAGTTATGGAAGTCCAGAAAAGTTGATTGTTTGGCAGATGTTATTATCAGAAGCAAGCTACTCGACTCATGCACAGCACCAGATATAGAAATATAGTACTGACTACATAAACCTTTTTATTGTATTCCCCACTGACAGATGAATAAGAGTCATTGGAAAAAATGTTTAGTTTCTGGGGTGATATAGAAGTGAACAATGGGATAGTTACTCACAACCTTAAGAGCATTCTAGAAAAGCATGTGAGAATCAAAGGAATAACTGTTGAATGCAACTTATTTACAGCTTTTAAGCATAACATCTATTGCGAGCAAATTCTGATGGCTGGAAGGACAAAATTCATTGGCAGAAAAATCTCTTGTCAACAAACTGTATTAAAACTAATTTTCAGGGTTGTAGATTGTTAACTGCAAATACAGCAATAGAAAATAAGATACAGCTTCAGGGTGTGTCCTAGAACTGGAAACTGTGTTTTGAATGTACAACGGCAAGTCGGCAACACAAAATAAAAGCTAGCATGTTAATCCGAGTACTTTAATAACTCTTTGTGGAATATATTAAATAGTAGCTTTTTAAATAGTTCAAGTTATTTCTGAAATAGACCTCATGCTGAACCCACAGTTTTAACTTTTATTTTCTATTTTTGAGCTTTATTTTTTCTCCTTTCCCCAGTGATATTCGTAACAGTTTAGCAGATGTGCAGTTCATCTTTTCTTGATACCACGGTTATTCATTTGGCAAAGCTACACACTGCTAACTTGGTTGACCCTGCCATTTGTATAAATTCATGCAATAAATTTAGAATCGTTATTTTTAAGACAAATAGTTGTAATGATTTATAAAGTATCATTTAAAATCATTGAAGTATTGATAACAGATTTAAACTTGTATTTCCTCTGTCATTTACCTTTCAAAATGGACTGTAACACCAATATTCCACTAGAGCAAAATATTTTAAAATTCAACTTGAACTTGATTTTAACATTCAGGTTTGTATGTAATGAAATATGTATCACAACACCTGAGACAGAGACAGAGAGAGAGAGCGAGAGAGAGAGAGACAGAGAGAGCAAGAGAGAGAGAGAGAGAGAGAGAGAGAGAGAGACAGAGAGAGAGAGAGAGAGAGAGACAAAGAGAGTGTTTGTGTCTAAGAAAATGCCCTCCATTTAATACACCTGATGGCTAGAGGTACTCAGGCTCAAACCCTGTACTTTGGGTACAGGGTAAAAAGAGCCTAAAGTCCCTAGCCACCACCACTTGTGAGCTTTGCCCAGGTTTTTTGTGCTAAGAGTTGAGAGCTATGGTGTGAAGTGAGAACTGAATTTGTATTCCCCCATTATTGGCTTTGTTTGTCCAGGGTTTTTGTGCTAAGAGTTAAGAGCTATGGTGAGAAGTGAGAACTAAATTTGTGTTCCCCCATTATTGGCTTTGTCCCGGTTTTTTGTTCCAAGAGGTTGAGAGCTATAGTAAGAAGTGAGAAATGATTTCACTAAATGATAGCCATTAAGTTTCAGTCTTCCTACTTTTTAGGAAGCTGCTTGACCCTAGTGCATAGGGATAGGGTCCTGGGTTTAAAACTTGCGAAATGCATGGTGGTAACACATTTTATACTAGCAACTTTACAAGATTATAGAAAGCAATGATTAAAATGTGTCCCTGGTTTTTGACCTTTTGCCCCCCCCCCCAAAAAAAAAATGAAATTGAAAATAATTGAGAAATACTGTTCAAGATGCCTATGGCTTACACTACTGTCATTATGGGTGTGGAAGTAGACTTTTATGATGGAAATGTTCTGAATTGGCCAGTTTTGTCATTATTGGTTCATGCATTTTGTTTCGTTGCCTACAGTACAACCTACTGGAAAAATGTTCAAACAATAATTTTAAAATGTGCTCTAACAAGTGTGTTGTATTATACAAGGAATATAATTTAATAAAGTCAGGAAGGCATATCAAAGAAAAGAACATGTATGTTTCTTTTGTGTGCAAGGGGCTACTGATTTGAAAATAGCCCAAAGGTAATCTTTATCCACCACTGGCCAGATGCATTTTCTTTGGATGTGGTGTGGGTTTCAATGCTGTTTCAATGAATGTGAGTTTCAAGGGCAGAGAAGTTTTAATGCCAAGCCTATTTTCATTGTGAGACAGTACTGCTTTCTTTACCAGATGTCTATTAGTGTTTCTGCATTGTTCTGCTGTAAAATGTAAAAATAAAATTCAAATAATCATTGTAGAAGTAAAGCAGTATGCACACATTAGTGTTTATTGTAAATGGGGTGAAATAGACATGTTATGGGATGTTGGGATGGCTGCAGGGGGACTCTGGTGCCATATTTTGGTTGTCTGTTCTTCAATTTGCATTTGAAAGTAGATATCCTACAATCCCATTGGAGTGGGTGGGGTTACATAATTATGTATGCAAATTAGATGTTAATCAGTGTACAGATTTGTACCTATTCTTCATGGGCCTTGTCCAGATTTTTGATGTTTCCAGGTTGAGAGGTATGCATGAAAATGTAAGAAAGGAACCAAGCAGCAAAATAATGTCTGTCAGAGATGTCTTACATACTGGACATAATTGGGCATATTAACTTATATTTTTGTTAAATTCTATTTTTTAATGATTTTTACGCTGTATGTGTTGTCCGGCATTTTAGAATTGAATACACAATGCCTGCATTAACAAAAAATGGAATCACCAATTACTCAAAAGTTTTTTTTAAGTTTCCCATGTCACAATCTGAACATAAGGGCAAGTCAGTCCAGCTTACTTAATGTAAACCTCAGATTCTATGGACTTTCATTATAGCCATGGTATGGTGACTCTGTATGTTTGTTTTACTGTGTTAAGTCAGTGGGAGGTTTTTGTCATCTAGTATATTTATGAGCTGTTTTTATTACTTTTATGGTTTCTGGAGAAACATATCAGGCTTTTGTGGGTATAACCTTTTGGAGTGTCTGTATTTATGGGGGTTAGTATGTGTACATTCTCAAAGAGTGGGGTTAGGGCTAAGAGTTTAGTCTCAATTTTTTGCATACTCTTAAACTCTCAGTCTCACAGATATTCAAAGTCTTGTCAAAACATGTATTTTCTGTGAGTGTGTATGCCCATGCTATTGGCTTCTGATCCCTTTTGTGAAGTGGTTTCAACAGATGTCTCATGCAGAAAATTACAGAGTCTCATGGTTTGGGACATAAGCCAACATCCATGTACAATGACTGTCCGTGGTCCTCTTTGTGGTTTGATTTTGTAAACAGATCACCAGCAATATATTCAGGACTACAGTTTGGGAGGACATGATTTGTCTTTATTTTTAGGTTTAATTTCTCAGAGATGACAGATTTTCTGGAATATCTTTTTTTTTTTCAAATTCAAAAATCAGTATTGTAATGACAAATGTTCACAGTAAAGATTGCAGTAGAATCTAAAGCCCTTCTACCCCCATAAAATCAAAATCCCATTCTTTGAAAGTGCAATAAATCTTCCTACTTTTAACTTCTTCACTAGAAAAGTTCAATAAGGCTAAATAGTGCTAGAATGCACCATTTTACTTAAAAAATATATTTTATTTTCATAGGTTAGTACTAAGTTAACTGCCCTTGCGAGACATTTTAAGCCTAGCTAATTATTCCTTGTAATACACAAACCCTGCACCTTGTGCTTGTAAGGCAAGCACCTTAACCATTAGGTCACCCTCCCAACCCATTTTTATTTGCGGGGGGGATTCTCTTGACCCCCGCATATCTTGGAAATTTCTGCCCACTATAAAATTGTAACTGCATAACACCAGTCATAGCTTTGTGGGCATGCATGCTTGTCATAGTAGAAGTAAGCAGGGAATGAAATGGAAAGCCAACCAGCTATCTATCATTTTAATGGCTTTTCAGATGCACACTAAATACATATGAGTTTCAAGGGAATAGCAGTTGATTCTTGTTCATATAAACCCTGTTTCACCTTTCAGAGTTTATTGAGTTTGTCTGGCTGATATAAATAAAATCTGAAAAAAAAATGTTAAATTAATCCTACATCTCCATAACCATTGTAAAAGTTAAGATCAAAACAGTATGCATGTTGAAAAATGTAAACGTTGTTTTATGATAATAGGGGAGAGGAAGCCAAGTAAAGGGATACTAGTATAGCTGAGGAGGAAGGCCTTGGTCTTATTCACATCCTAGGACCCCACTTGTGTACGATCCAGCTCTGGACTCAAACACTACCCATGTCTCCATAAGATGAATGATCCACTGCATGTCCACAGCCTCGGCCAGCAATCAGCCATGAGGTGCAGTCAAGTACATACCCCCAGACAGATATGCATTTCTTCTCCAGGCAGCACCTCGTACACCAAAATGCTAATAAAAACTGAGCTGCCTGGTCCATACATCGAAATGTATTCCTCTATGCTATGCTGTTAGCTCAGAAATAGATGCTAATGATGTTGGCCATATGAATCTCATATCTGTCCTATTATTTAATCCATCCAATGCAAAATGTCTCAATGTGTCAGAAGTGGTTAAATAAGGGGTTCAAATATATCTGGTTGGTAACCTCTGTCTTCAATAGTGCAATTTATCTTGGAACTGTAAATTGTGGATCTATAGATTCACTTTATTCCTGACTGCTATTAGAAAGTATGGAAAGCTGAAAAGGTGAAAGGTGCAGTGCTTTACATTTCAGTATGCAAAAGAGAGAATAATCTCTTGACAATCTATAATATAGCTTAGTTTCAAGACTGAGGAAGAATGCTGCATTGATGAGAGAAGTATATTAGAACTGCTGTGAGCTAAAATATTTGCTATTTATAGGTTCATAGGTTCATAGGTGTTTACTAGGCTAATGACCACAAGGGCCTTTTTAAGCCTAGCCATGCATCCCAAATCTTTGCAAGTTCTGATACTTTGATAAGTGTAAGCATGGGCCTGGAAGATTAACCATTTACAGGTTACCTGTGTCCATTAGAGACATAGGTGCCAAACCAAGGATGAATTTCCAGTTACCCATCCAATTGTCCAAGTTGCACTGGAATTGGGTTAGGGAGGAACTCTGCTTCACATGGATGGGGAGCCTGTTCCATAGATGTGGTAGTCTCTGGGATACATACCTATCTCTCCAGCAGGTCCTATTTATATCACAGGCAAGGTTTAAGTCTTTAAAACAGGTAACTCTGGTGCTGTTTGTTTTGTGGCTATGCAGGAGGTCCATCAGAGTGGGCTCTGACAATGCACTGTATGCCAGGCATAGATCTCCTCTCAAAAGCCTGTAGGAGACAGAATACAGGGATAGGGCTTTGAGGTGGTATGCACAGGACATTTTACTTATGCCCTATATTCTTTTAGTGAGGAACCTCTGTGGACATTCCAATTGTTGGATATGCCTGATTAGGTACATACCAAAGGGGGCACTGTACTCAATGATACATCTGATGAATGCCAAATACAGCTGAACAATGGCTTTCTTGGACTTAGATGCCATACCTTTGTTTATAAGTTGTGCAACTTAGAATGGTTTCCTCACCACTGTAGACATGCTATGGTCAAAGGCTACATTACTATCTGCAGGTGTCCCTAAGTCCCTGACCACTGGGTCAACTTTAAGGGGTGTATTGTCAATTTGATAGTTACCAGGGTTTGATGACTTTCCAAAGGATACTATTATGCATTTATTGGCAGTTAGTTTTAGTCCATGACTCTGACACCAGTTGTTTGTCTGTGTCCGCCTCTCCTGGAGAACATTTGTGTCAGGGTGAGATTCAATGAAAGCTCCTAATTTGCAATCATTTGCAAATTTGTCAGCCAGAGACCAATGTCATTGGCCTTTACTTCTGATAAGGAAATGCCAAAAATGAGCGGTCAAAGGACTGATCCCTGAAGGAATCCACTTGTGACTGGCCTCTTTACAGCGGTGGACTCCCCAATTCTAACCTCCTGGGTCCTGTCTGTGAGCCAGTTGGCTATCTACTGTGTGACATACATGTTTTTACTTAACCTCTTGCATTTGTCAACAATGCCCATGTGGGGTATTGTGTCAAATGCCTTGGCCAGGTCAAGGTAGGCAGTGTGAACGATTTTGCCCTCCTCCATTGCTTTGGTGACCTTCTTAAAGAAGTCCACCAGGCTGAGTAGGCATGATCTGCCCTTGATGAAGTGAAACTCAGTTGGGTCTAATGTCTAGAGGTTTACTATATCTCTACCGATCATCTCCATCATAATTCTTTCCATGGCTTTACATATAAGACTGGTGAGACTTATGGGTCTGTAGTTTCCAGGGTCTGTAGATGGCCCACCTTTGTGCTGGGGGATGACTATTTCCTTTCTCTATTTATGAGGCATGAAGCCTGTGTGGAGGCTACAGTTAAACACTAATTACAGATGCCCTGATAGATCATGTTTCATGCTATTTAGAAGGTTTCCTGTGATTTTGTCTGGGCCCATTGATGCACTATTCTTGGTCTTAGAGAGAGTACTAAGAACCTGCTCCCTAGTAATAGTAGAGGGAGTTATTTCTGATGATATTTCATGAGGGAAGGTTGATGGGGAGAGAGGGGAGCTGAAGCTGAATTTATCAGCCAAGAGGTTTGCTATATCTTCTGGCTCAGTATAGGTGGCTACATTTACAATGAGTTCTGAACACAACTGTATCTTGCCTTTGAGTTGCGGACATAGCTAAAGAATGCTTTGTAGTTGTCCTAGGCCTGGGAGGCTAAACATACCTCAAATTTGGCTTTGGTAGACTGTATTTGTTCTCTGAGTTGTTTTGTTTAGTTTGTTGAGAGTGCTTTTATCCTGCTTGGTGCTGCACCTCCTAATCTTTGCCATGATTTTCTTCCCCGTTATACAACCTAATGATTTTGTGATTCCATCGTGGTGGCTTGTTTTTTGAGTTAGTTCTGTACTTCTTCCTGCTGGAAACAGCTGCCTCTATGCTGCTATTAACATGCTTGTACAGGGCGTCTGTGAACAATTCTGCATAGGCAGCAGTGTTGTCATGATTTATGTGGGTTTGAAATTTTGACAGGTTCTCACTTAATAGCAGGAGGTTATCCTTAGAATAGTTCCTGCATATTCCAGATTTAGCTGGGGGTCCAGGTTTTATATTCACTTCAAAGGAGACCATTTTGTGGTCTGACCTTACCAAGAAGGCATTACAGTACAGGATATGCAGCACTCTGTCATATTAGTGAGAACCAGATCCTGTATGGTTGCATACCTGGTTGGTGTATTGACTATCTGTTCCAGGGAGTTTGTGTTTACAAAATCCAGGAATCTCTGTGTATGTACGTTTGATGTTGTATTCGATTCCCAGTTAAAAGGGGGCTAATTAAAGTCACCCATAAATATGGTATTGGATTGGATGGTTAGTGTTTCTAATAAGTTTAAATGCATAGTATGGGTTTCCTTGATCATAGAGGGGGATGTATAGCTTGCAAAGAATTGGTACTGGATTTTGCCTATGGTGATTTGAACATGGAGCAGCTCAAGTGCAATGTCCTGTTTGACCAGCCTTGAAGTATATTTATTTTCAATGTAAATAGAGACACCTCCACCTTTAGTCCTTGCCTGTGAAGTAGCTGGCCTAAATTTGTGGAAGGCATTATAACCTTGCACTGTTGGTGTGCTCTCTGCAGCTTTAAACTATGTCTCAGTGGCTGCACGTAAGTCAGCATTCTTTAGGGTAAAGAGAGCTTCTAGGAAGTGGAGTTTTGTTTATACTCCTAGCATTAAGCAGTAATACATTTAGATTTTCTTGGTTTTGATTTACTATCAGAAGTAGTTACAGTTTGGCATTGCCAAAAAAAACAGCATGGGGAAGACAATGTTTTAGTTAATATTCAAAAGCCTAGAGTGGAGAGGTGCAGACCATCCCTGGAAAAGCAGCGTGGTCAGTTGACTATCTCCTTCCATGCTGACAAATATTGCACCCCCTTAGAATGACACCAGAAACCAAGCCAATTATTAAAGTCAATCATCTTTTGTTCATATTTTGACATCATCCTTTGAGAAGGTAAAATGCTGCTCAGTGCTAGGCTCATACCAGCCTGAGATGGTTTACCTTTATAAAGGTGAAACGCACTTGTGTGAATCATAACTTCAAAAAACAAAACCGTGACAAGTTTCCAATGTTCGAAAATCAGCAAATCGAAATGCAGATTCGCTGATTTTCTAACATAAATGTTGAAAAAAAATGTAATGAAGTGTAAAGCAGGGGGGCAAGCCCCCCTTCACCACCCATGTGGAGATCTGCACCCCCACACCCCCCTACTTTAATATTCTAACTCCAAGATCACACTACAGTGGAGAAAGGGACCATTTTCTGATCCCCACGATAGTGCAATCCACCACAAAATGCCAAACCTGCAATGAGTAAATGTCACTGTACATTTGCTCATTGCTCATTTGAACCTTTTTGCGTTCAACGTTTGCAAACTTTGCAAACATCCTTTCGAACATTTGCTGTTCACCCATGTGCAAAATGCACGCATGAAGGTAAACTGCCTGAGACACATATTCTGAGATCTCCATGATGTCTCTGTTCATATGGTCTAGGGAGGTACATCTCATATCATTTACTCCTACATGGACTATGACAAAGTCATATTGGTAACTGTGGTCCAATAACCTGAGTGCATGCATAATGTAGCAGATCCTAGCCCCTGATAAGCAACTGACTGTGACTTTCTCCTTACTCAGCCTGGTAAGAGGGACATGATTGTGCCTCACGATGGAGTCTCCAATGACTAGAAAGTTGAATTGTTGCCCATATCCACCAAGCCAGTAATGGAGAGTAGGAAAGTTCATATCCGTGCAACATACCCTTTTTATTGATATGACAGTTGAAGTGAGAATATCAGTCACTGTCAGGAGTATCTGGTTTACAACTATGGCAACAGTGCTTGTCACTGTATACTAGTTGTCCTATGTGCAGCTAGGTATTGGAGAAATTTCAGTTGTGCTTTTACAGGAAGAATGTCACTCAAGGTATCTGAATCTGTACAGTGCACTGCCAAACACTTCAGGGAAACTAATATGTAGACCCTGAAAATTTAAGGATGAAGTATTTAAGCAGATATTCTAAAGTTAGAAACAAAAATCAAGCAATACTTACTGAAAACTAAGAATTAGCTTGTCAAGAATGATGAAAGAGAGGATCCACATGAATGGCTACTGCCTGACTACTACTAATGCTGGTCTCAGCATAGCTTCACTCTGTTGGCATACAATGCTCCTTTGCTTCTTGTCTCACCAAAAGCAAAATGTTAGCACCAATCCCAAGAAGAGAATCAGGCCATAGCCTGTTTGGTGATCCACAGTCTTGTCCAATATGAGGCAAGGGTCAGTAGGCTTGTAGATTTTTCCTGGTGGATGCCTTGAATAGCAAATAGACCAGTCAGGAACATTAAGTACAGACACTCACTCTCCAATCAAAAACAGTCAGGAATAAGTGCACTCTGTTTCTTCTCTCACCAGGACCAGAATATAAGCACAGATTCCAAGTTGTCACCTATAAAGCAGTTAATAAGGCTTTATGATGATCAGCAGTCTTCAGGAAATAATGCCCCTGTATTCCTTCTCTCACCAGGAGAAAACAGACACACTAATCCCAAGATGGCTACTGAGAGGCAGAATGTGGGCGCTTCAATAATTGGTGACCTTGCAATAGATGTTTAAAGGTAAGATGAAAAACATGGTTTATCCTAAACACTGCAGTGTGCACCAAGCGGTTAAATATGAAGGTGGGTAATTTAAGTTTTAGCTGTCTAAGTGGAGAGCCACTATTTTTAAAAGAGCAGGATAGATTGAAAGGGGGATGTGCATGTGTGTATTCTGATACTATGGAATACAGTAGGATGGCCAATAAATTTAAATAAGCAGTAATAAAAAACACCACTAGCAAATAAAGGTACCTGCACAGTTCGAAAAAAGGTACCATAAAATAGAGAATAATAAAATCAGCTGTGCAGACAAAAAAAATAAATAAATAAAAACAAAAAGAATTTACATAGGTTATTATGTTTTTCAGATAGTCTTAAAACTGATGCAGTAGGTTTCAATGATACCGTATCATGTAGTAAATGTAATTTCTGTACGTATATTAATAGTAGTAATTTGATTGTGCATCCCCTTACTTCTAAAGTCTACACTTTTAATGTTAATGGGTCATGTAATACAGAACACTTAGTGTATTTGGCTACCTGTTCGGAGTGTAATGCGTTCTATGTAGGTAAAACGGACAGGAAGTTGAAAAATAGAATAAGGGAGCACATTTATCAAATTAGGATGAAATCTGAAGTTAATGCACTTTCAAAACATGTTTTAAAAGAAGGTTCTACACATTCTTTTAAGTTCATGATTATACAAATTAATATACCTAGTCAAAGAGGGGGAGATATAAGAAATCGAACTGAACAAATAGAAACAGACTGGATAATCAGACTGCAGGCACATAATCCCCCTGGCCTTAATGATAAAATTCCTCTAAAACCTATGTTGAAAGGTAGGAAATTTAAGTATTAAATATTAAAAGTTTAAATATAGGTTTTAATATATGAAAGCATTTTTAATGAATTTGATATAGTTTTTTTAAATGATCTAATATAAATTATTACAGAATATATATGTGGTTTATTTAAGTTTTTTATTATTTGCGTGCTTTTTAAAAACTGAGTTAAAAGCTGATTAATTTATTAATTTATTGCTTAATTGAATATAATGAGGTAATTACTATGCATGCATATATATATATCAGCTTTGTGAATGGTCTTATTATGGTTTGAGAAAGCTACATAGCGAAAGCGCTAACCACTTTGTTCTTTTAAGTTAATAAAGACTTTTGAATCTAATTTTGGATTTTTATTGGAGGAAACTATTCAAAAGAGTTTTGCGGTCTGAATAATGGTCTGAACAGACACTTGAATTTGTGTTCAATGGTTTTTAAGTACCTTGTTGGACTGCTTACTGGTGTTTTATCTGAAAAGTTACTATTCAAACGACTGCCTGGGTGGACTCTGCACAGCTGATTTTATTATTCTCTAAATAATTTAAATAGTTGAAGGGAAGGGATTTCACAAAATGATAATTTTGTTCTTACTTACACCAGCCAGAGTTCCGCTGTGGCGACCCCTAACCTGGAAAAGCCGAAAGACACAAACAAACAAAGAAACTCACACCAGCCAGTGACAAGAGAGAGGGAAGGAGATATACGGTCAAATAACATAAGAGGCAGGGAACTAGAAAGACAGTGGTGTTTAAGAACACAACAGTAACAAGGTGTAAGGGTGGGAAAAATCTGCCTGAAAAGAGACATAGCTGTGGTCACTTTTCATGTTTTAATATGCAATTAAAAGCAGAATACAAGTAAAACACTGTGTAAAGAAAACAAATCACAATGTACAAAATAGAAAGAGGTAATAAAATAATACAAAGTGCAAGAAATCAAAACTAAACTAATCTTTCCTTCACAGCAAGTTGTGGCAGAATCTGTGTGAGCTTTTTCCAGTAGAGCTTTGAAATGTTTTATTTTACCTCTTAAATAGAAGGTTTAGTTCCTAGCTCCACCTCCTCATTTCACAGATGATTAACCTTAAATGACCTATTTTAACTTATGTGTGACTCCTTAATTGACCTGTTCTAATTTCTGTCTGACTCACAAGAGACACAGCTGTGGTCTCTTTTCAAGTTTGAATACACAATTAAAAGCAGAATACAAGTAAAATACAGTGTAAAGAAAACAAATCACAATGTGTAAAATAGAAAGGTAACAAAATAATACAAAGTACAAGAAATCAAAAGCAAACTCACCTTTCCCTCACAGCAAGTTGTGGCAGAGTCCGGGAGAGTTTTTTTTTCCAGTAAAGCCTTATGCATTATTTGTTCTTGATAAAGTTGCAAGACCTTACTGAGTGTATTAATGCATAATGTCTATGTTACTGATTTAAAAAGTTATGCCAAAGGATATAAATTTGAATTGCATGACTCATGTCTAATAGATAGACTCATGTGCCATATCAGATATGATCATGATGACTCAAGGGGCAGATTACTAGCTGAATCAGATTTAGCATCAAAGTGAATGATACATGCAGTATGACTGAAATTGCTATGTCACAATTAAAGGGGCTTACTGAAGACTGTGATGTGTATCAACTGGCAAAAAATGTGGGAGAAAAAAGCTGAAAAGTCTCTAGCAAAATGAGAAGGAAGAGAAATGTGGCAAAGGGAAATCATCTTTTATCATTTATGGTTATAAACCTAAAGTGAAGAAAAGTCCAATATTTAGCAATTTTGGTTAAAGAAATCAGTTTGGATTTTCTTTGCTTTCCAGTGCATGTAGGCCTTTTTAGCATGCTGCAATCTAGATAAGACTCATAATATTGCTTGTTATGAAACAAGGGCATATTATAGTTTGACTTTGTTCTGTTCCATGTTCAGTAACAGATACAGCCTTGTTTGTGCTTGTGTGAGTCTATGAATCAAATTATGGTTACATAAAACTGTGATGGTAATATGCAGAGTTAAAATAAAAATAATTTATATTGCTGTTGTCACTCAAGGATGTGAATTATGATTGGCAGGAATCCTCCAGGATACATTCCTCCAAGTATTTAGTGTCTGGTTCTGCCATGTTAGGCTAACTTATAGAAAGACACATGACATGCTACTAATCTATTCTGATCAATAAATGCTTTGCCTCAAACTGCTTTCATGTCTTAGTGGATTTACTAATGATGGACAGTAATAAGGAACCTCTTAACACAAAGCTTTGTATGCTGGAGAAAACTCACAATGTGAATGAGAAGTTCTAATAGACATCAAGAAATACTTATTCTAATAACATACTTTACAAGTACAAATCTGTATTTATTGAATAAGTCTGTTTACTAAAGGTTTATTGTATCCTGACAGATCTCACAGTATTACCAGTGTTAGGTCCCCCAAGAAAATTTTCTAGTAGGTTTGTGGGTTTGGACTTAAAAAGGAGTTAAATCATATGAAGAAAAATGGGTGTAATTAGAGAACACAGCCATATGGATGGATCCACAGTATGGTAACAGTTGTGAATCCACACTGTATAGATTCACTACATAAGGCTAGAGCCACAAAAAGAGAAAAATATTGAGTTCATACAGGAGAACAAAGTTACCTGCAATACCTGGAGCAACATCCTTTTCTGTGCTTCATAAAAATCAATATTAAAAAAAAAATATTACAATTAAAAAATAGACACATCAGCATGTATCTAAAATATAAACAACAGATCAATTGGATGTAGATATCAAACATTGCCCAAAATATGTAAGTGGGGAATAAGGTTGACCTTGTAAGCAGTTCAAAGTATGTTTCCAAAAATATTTGTCAAAATCGTGTAGTTCCTTTTTCATTGTCAGAAAATAATTGCAAAGGTCATGAAATTTATAATTTGATCACAACTTTTAACTACTTTCAATTTAGCATATCAATTTCACTTCAAATATTTCAGTTAACTTTTATGTCTAGCGTTTTAATTGGAAATAACTTTCCATCATGTTTTATTAAGTCATTATTAATTCTCAATATATAAATGTGACACAACAGTAGTCAAAAGACAAACCCTCCATTTTTGCAATCCTTATCCATCTTTCATGTGACTTGTTTAGTCTACCCAGCTCTAGATTTTTAATACCAAGTTTTTCTCTGTTAAATTAAAATCTTTTTTTGCATTTCACAAAAGCAATAATTATAATTCATTCTCCTCTGATTATTTATCACTGATGTCATTCTTTATTCCACCCTATTTCCCTATAATAATCATAGTACACCATAACTTCTGTCTAAACTATATGTAATGTTTATGCCTAAACACATAACACATAAAGACGTCGGCCACTAGTGACAGCAATTTTGTGTTCCAACTGCTCATATATTCCATCACTTTATTTTCTAATTTATTTTTACTCTCATTTACTCGCTACCTGGGTTTTCATGTAAGACTACAAGAATAACCATCTACTTAGGAATTCATGCTTTATACCTCTCAAGTTACTTTCTTCTTTCTCTCTGAAGCATTTTATTAATCTTATAACATTTATAGCCATTGGACTTTCACTCTTTTTCTACTTATTGCTTCAATAACCATCATTACAATTATCTAGATTGGCTCCTAACATTGTTTCCCCATATTCTTCATTTGAGAAAACCCCAGCAGCATTCCCTCTTTAGCTTACTCAAATCTGCTGTGCATTACTCCCTCAACAGTCTTTTTATCAACTTTGTCTTCCACTCTTGTAACACATGGCAGCTGCAGAAGTTATGACACCAATCTCCCATCTCCATTTTCTCCCTTAAGACACATCCAGCTTTGATCATCTATCTCTGGATATACCTGCTTCAATTTCTCAGGCATATAAAATACTTATGGAGGTACCACAATCTGAAAATCCAAAACTTGTTAGATTCTATAGCGTTAGATGGCTTAACAATCTTCTCCAAACTTTGTTATGCTCTAATTTCTCCATAATCTTATGTGCACTAATTCAAGGGAAGGACTTGCAATGTGGCATGCTGGAATATTATCCCAACTCTCTGGTGACTGAGCACAAGGTGCCCCTTAGGCAGATGCCTATGGGCATATGCCAAGTATTGGGCCCTGCCAATGTTGCAGAGATCACTATCTCTTGAACACTGAAAAGGCATTTTGTGGTTGCAGCATCTAGCAAGAGATTCCCACCAGCTAGAAATTAGTAACAGGTGGGCTGCACACAGATAATTTAACATCTATGTCATGTGAAAATGCCACACTTCTAACAGTCTACACAAATCTTTGCATTCCAGTGTATTTTCTTTTTTTTTTTTTAAATTCTTTTTATTATAATTCTTTTTCAAAAACACACATAACAAACAAAAACACATAAAATTCACACACCACAAGTTAACAAAGAAAACAATTATATACAATTGTTCATAGCCCAAATACAACAACCATTATAAATGCAATGATCTAAAAGTGAATGCAGGATACATAGAAAGATTACGACATAGCATTTCAGGTTACTAAATGTGCAAAAAATGAATTCCAAAAGTCTTCAGAATGGTACTTACGATTCCCTTTATAAAAGAGGAATTTCTGAGCCTTTATATGTCTAAAAACGAATTCTTTTAAACCTACCCATGACATTATTGTTTGGTTCTTCCAATGGAGAGAGATATAATATTTAATAAATATGAATATGGAAATCAACACCCTATGTTGAGACTTAGAAATACCAGCTGGAGGTTTATGTAGTAGAGCATACTGCCATGAAAGTGTTGATTTCTCGTAACCCATCTTTCCCAGGATCACTCTTAGGGCACACCACAGTCTGTACACACATTTACAACTCCAAAAGATATGGTATATGTCAGCTACATGTTTCTTACAAAATGAGCAAGAGGCTGGTGAGTTAGGTTGAAATTTATTAATAATTGCTGGGGTTAAATATGCATTATTTACAATCATAAGTTGCGTATAGGCCAGTTTTTTGAAAGGGATATATTTAGAGCTTAACTTAAAAGATTCTTGCATAACTGTAGCGGATATACTCGGGTCCTTCTCTACCCAGAACTTGGAAAATACAGGTGAGTTATTAGTTCTGATCGAGACCAAGAGTTTGTAAACATTTGATATCATCTTCTTCTTATGCAGAAATAGTTTCAGGATACTTTTGGATGTCTCAATGCCCTCCCTGTTTAGCTCTGGAAATTCCATATAGGGCTTGATTAGATCTAAAATCTGTCTGAGTATTAATGTATATTTATTAGTTAAATTAAAGGATTGTCTAATTTCAGCGAACTTCAGGTGTTTGATTATGAAAAAATCCGCAATACATTTGTCTTTAATAAGGGGAAAGTTGACTAGATTTAACATGTTACCACTCAATGTTAAATTCGGATTTAAATGTATGGGTTGGAGAGAGGAGAAAGCGTGAAAAAGCTTCATGGACGTTAATAATCTTTGAAATGTCATAACATTAGATTTGAGACCACAAATGATTTTATGCCTTTCTAGATTCTCCTTACTCAAGAAGGGAAGAGCCGATGGGTTAAATTTAAGGGA
This sequence comes from Protopterus annectens, assembly GCF_019279795.1. NCBI lineage: Eukaryota > Metazoa > Chordata > Ceratodontiformes > Protopteridae > Protopterus > Protopterus annectens. The sequence goes on from NC_056729.1 coordinate 985,966,744, forward strand.
TCTGACATAATTAAAATACAGAACTACCCAGGATGGGGACCAAACTTCAGAATTAATTTTATAGTTCGCTATATTCAGAATTCAACTACTCTGAATGATATCATAGTATAATTTGAAGTCAGGCAGAGATATACCTCCTAGGTCCTTCGGAAATATTAATTTAGAATAGGATATTCTCACAGATTTAGGTGACCAAACAAATTTCGAAAATGTTGAATGCATTTTGTTGAAGAATTTCACCGGAATAATGGAGTTAGTGGCTTTAAAAATATAAAGGATCCTGGGCAGAATGTTCATCTTAATTATAGTTGCCCTCCCCAGAAAAGGAAGCTTAAGTTGTGCCCATCTCTTCAGGTCCCCTTGCACCTCTGTCCACAACTGGGAAATGTTTTCCTGGTAAGCTAATGTTTGATCAACTGAAAAAGAGACCCCCAAATAATGAAGATTTTGTTTAATAGGTATCTCTTCAACCGAACAGCTAATAGGATAAGGTGAAGTAATATTTACCGGGAAAATTTGGGATTTTACTTTGTTAAATTTGTAATTGGAAAACTTAGAAAAGATACTAATGGAACCCATAATCTTTCTTAAGTCAGAATTCGGTAAAGATAGGTAGATATTAAGATCATCAGCAAATGCCGAAAAAGGAATATTAGTTCTAAAAAGTCTGGGGATAGAGTGATGGGTTTTCTGCTTAATAAGAAGAAATAGGGGTTCTATATACAGATTGAATAGTAAAGGAGAGAGGGGGCATCCCTGTCTTGTCCCATTAACTATGAAAATTCTATCAGTTACAGAATTATTTATTTGAAGCATTGTATACGCTTTATAATAGATAGTTTCAATAAGTTTTACAAATGAAGCAGGTATATTAAAAAAGGGTAGGATGGTTAGTAAGAAGTTCCTACTCATCCTATCAAAGGCTTTTGATGCGTCTATCGCTAATGTATATAAAGGGTAATTTGAAAGAGAGGAGAGAGTTATCATAGCTTCTAGAGCTACTGTATGATCGGATGTCTGTCTATTTCTAATAAAACCTGATTGTTCTTTGGAAATTATGTTGGGTATTACTAATTTGAGTCTATTTGCGAAATTTTGAGCTAAAATTTTTAAATCTACATTAATAACAGAGATGGGCCTATAGTTCTCCGGTTTGGTAGAATCAGTTTTACTTTTTGGAATAAGTATGGTTTTAGTAGCATTGAAATGTGGGTCTCTTATACCATGTTGAAGAATCTGGTTATAGGTCAAATAGAGTGCTTGCGACATCTTGTGGGGAGAGGACTTATAAAATTCTGCCGTAAACCCATCAGGACCTGGAGCTTTATTTAGTTTTAAATTCTTGATTACTTCTAAGATTTCTTGTGAAGTCATCTTTCTGTCCAAAATATGGTATTGATCCTCATTTAATCTAGGAAAGGACAACGCTTTAAGAGTATAAGCAAGCTTTGCTGAGATTAAGCGGTCATTAGGAGAGCTATATAGTTTGGAGTATATCTTTTGAAAAATTGTTATAATATCCTGAATTTTATGATAATCCTTATCTTGATATGATACTTGAGAAATATAGTGTGACGCCTTATTTTGGTTTATTAATCTGGCAAGGAATCTAGAAGGACATTGCGCCCAGTCAGAGTACTTGGCCAACATTTTAACTTCATGAAATGAGAGGTTATCCACCTGCAGAGATAGATATTCTTTTTGCAACCCAATTACATGGGATTCTATTTCCTTATCATACTTCCGTTGTAATTTATTTTCCCATATCGCTATCTTTTTAATCAAGTCAGTTTCCCTTTTGCAGTATAATTTCTTAAAGAATGAAGCTTTGTTAATAAAAGTACCCCTAATCACAGTTTTCGTGGAGGCCCATAGTATGTCAATAGGTACCTCTTGGCTCTTAGCTGATTGAATGAACTGATCTAGGTTGTCCTCTATGATCTCAGTGATCCCTTCCTTTTGAAGAAGCATGGAGTTAAGTTTCCACCACAGTGGTCTATTTTTATTGCTATCCCCTTGCTTATATTCTAGGAAAGGAGATAGCTTGGAATGGTCGGAAAGGTTTCTATTATCAGTGTGCAATTCAATTTGACAACTAGCGAGGTCTAATGAGAGCAGGAAGAAATCAATTCTGGACCATCCCTTATGTCAATTGGAAAAGAAAGTATAATTTACCTTATCAGAGGGACTCTTATGGGATAAGAATGGATCAAACAAATTGAAATCATCTTTCAGTTCGGCTAATACTGTTACTGCATATTTATTATATCTTGTATTTGGGTTCGACCTATCAGTAAGAGGGTTTTGTACTGAATTCCAGTCCCCACCTATAATATATAGATGGTTGGGGAAAGACGAAAGAATATTATATACATACATATAAAAATTTTGTTGGTTGTAGCATGGGGAATAAATATTCAGCAACAGGATGGGTTTATCAATTTGAGCTAGCTTAAAAATAATGAGACACCATCTGCCCTCCTTATCCGAATCCCACTTAATAATATCAAACAGGAACTTTTTCTTTACTATTATACCACATCTGTGCTATTTCCAGAATCAATAATCCTTTTCACCCATGGACGCCTTCTTTCTTGGTCCCACTGGTAACTGAGTAAATGTGTCTCCTGGACAAGTAAAATATCTGCTTTTGTTTTATATAGGACGTGCGTAAACAATTTCCTCTTTTTTCACCAGTTGCAGTCCTTTAATATTCCATGAATCAATAACTACCATTCAACTGACTAGTAAACGAGGAAGGAAATGTGAGTTAATGCTGTAAAGAATTGAGATTGAAGGCTTGTAGCTTAATATGTATCTCTGAACCTTGAAGAATATTTGTAAATGAATTTGGGCTATAAACACTATAATACAAAACCCTTCCTGCCTACCCACCAAGCTTAAACCTCCCTTCTTAGGCCCAGAAGGAGATGGGATTATTGGAGAGAATAACAAACAATATATTACAAGAGGTAAGGTCAAGATGTACCCCCGCCCCAATAAGAAAAGTAGGCCCCCAATAAGCCCTCTAGACACTCTTGGATCCAGGTCGCTAATCTTCACAGACAGGGTTAGACACCCGAACCCAGCTCTGCATGTATGAAGTTGTAATGTGACTCAAACGAATCCACTATCTGTCAGAAATAACATTCAAAAAATAACAGTGGAAACTGATAATAATAATAATAATAATAATAATAATAATAATAAAAATAATAACTTCAGCTTCTATACGGTATCTGTATAACTGAAACAATATGATAAAGCATGTTTGACAAAAACACCGGATTACAGTTTAAATATTTACACCAAAAGTTGCTGTCGGCATATTCGTCAGAAAAAAAATTATGACGCCTTCAAATTTACAGCATCTGGACATAGGTTTAAGCATTTACAATACAATTGTCAATTAGTATTTATATAACCTTCTGCACAATATATGTTTAACAAATGCTCTAGCTGAGAATCGAAGGCGACAACGCTTCCGTACCGACTGTCGCAGCACCACTACCGCGGGGGTGTATGTATGTATGTGTGTGTGTTTATATACACACGTGCATAATTTCCAATAAAATGATGGGTACATAAATCACCTCATAAGAAAACAATACTACCTTTTCAAACCCCTAATCAAAAGCTGGCAGGTAGCCCCAAAACCAGACGCTTACCGCGTGGCACTCAGGACCCCACAAGACCCCATCAGTGCGAATGCACATACAACGATAAAGGTCTATTTACCACTACTCCAATAAGTGACTCAGGGTAGCCCCAAAACCAGACGCTTACCGCGTGGCACTCAGGACCCCACAAGACCCCATCAGTGCGAATGCACATACAACGATAAAGGTCTATTTACCACTACTCCAATAAGTGACTCAGGGTAAATAAATAACTACCCTTTTCATTTTATTTTGCTAAACACCTTGTACTCTACTACAGGAACCAGGCAGAACAACATCTAATGAACACAGGTTCCTTCTACTAAAAAATAAATAAAAAGAAATAAAAAATAAAAAAAGAAAATAAAAACTCAGGTAGCTACCATTAAACCTGGTTTCCTTTAAGACCCAGGGAAATCCTGTGGTATAGCAGCCGAGGTTAGAAAGGGACCTAGGAAACCGCCATATTTTCAAACTAACTTGTGCTATTAGACCGGGCGGCAGCACTGGCCCTCGTGGTATGTAACTACTGCATTTTGTTCTGATTGTGCATATTATAGCTAAATGAAACTGAAACTCTCACTGTTGTTTGGTTTACTAAAAGTAATTTACTCATGAAACCCTGCTTGTGGTAAAGATTGAATGCACTGTGTAGATGCAACTGGTGTCTTGTAAAATATAGCATATGGTGCCTAGTAAATGTAAATAAGCGTGTATATAGGGGCTACTGAAGAAATAAGGTTAATTGCCTGATCTGGATGTGGCTGTACATTAGCGACTGTTCAAATGCAGATAACCGCGTTTTGTTTAACTTATACTGCCTAACGCTGCAGTAGAAAGTGGTGCGACTTGCTTGCCAGCTCTAATTTCCTGGTCTGAGTTTGTAAGCACGAATCCAAACTAGTTATAAAATATTCACGCTACAAACACCTATTTTTAGCTATTATCTTCTGTATAATGTTTCCTTAGGCTAGCTACTACACATCAATGGTGTAAACTTTTACTTGTGATAATGTCCTTTTGAATAATGTTTCCTTAGAATAGCGACTACATACGGAAGGTTGTAAACGCATATGATTTTGATGTAATCTCTGCTTGGTGTATGTGTTTATTTCACAGTGCATGCTCTTCCTGACTAAGAGTATACCCTGCGGCGTACTTTTAGCGTAGCTAAGGGAAACAAATGGTACACTCTCTCATATTTGCTATTTCTGCTCTACCAGATTAACAGTGTGCTTTGTAGAGTATTCATAAGTCGCTAAGGGAATGAAATCACTGCTTAGTACTACTAGCTGTTAATATAGTGCTTAAGATCACAAAGTTTGTAGAATTTATTTTTTATGCTTACCAACTGACTGCATTGTTTAAAACTGTCTTTACTGCACTAAATCACCTAACACTTTAAAAGCTATCTCTCTCTGTTACCTCCATCTTAGGTAGCCCCAAAACCAGGCGCTTACAGCGTGGCACTCAGGACCCCACAAGACCCCATCAGTGCGAATGCACATACAACGATAAAGGTCTATTTACCACTACTCCAATAAGTGACTCAGGGTAAATAAATAACTACCCTTTTCATTTTATTTTGCTAAACACCTTGTACTCTACTACAGGAACCAGGCAGAACAACATCTAATGAACACAGGTTCCTTCTACTAAAAAATAAATAAAAGAAATAAAAATAAAAAGAAAATAAAAACTCAGGTAGCTACCATTAAACCTGGTTTCCTTTAAGACCCAGGGAAATCCTGTGGTATAGTCCCCGCTACGCTCGGGCTTGCTCCGCTCCCCTCCCTGCCCCCTATTCCCACCCGCCCCCACTACCTCTACATTTATTTGGTCATCAAGCCCATCCCCTTTACCACTACCCAATCAAAACTGTCCACTCCTCCCCCCTCCATCTCTCTGCCACTCCCTACCACTAAACCAACTCCGCCCACCTACCTAACTCTCTCCAATTATCTCACCCTACTATTACCTCCAGCTTTCTGCGGACCTAGGCACCTCCCCTAGCCCTATTTATGCAGAGACCTTACCCATCACCATGGACAGAAACTCATTTACCACCCTTCCCCTTGTACTTTTACTCCTCATTTTACCGTATCTCTTAACAACCTATGAAACACAAGCCCTAACAGGAGTCTACCTTCCCAAGGGTCAGACCTCCCTGTATTCCCAAAATACCACTACTCTTATCCCTCCCTCTCTCTACTCTGCTACTCACCTCATCCCTAAAAGTACACACCTTATTCTTCGATACCCAAAAGTATCCTCATTAAGGGAACAGCTTAAACTACTAACTAGACTACAAAAAATACTAGAATATTTGAAAAAATCCATCACTAATGACGGCGATATCCACCCTAACCCAGGCCCTCATAGTGACCTAGGCCCTAACCTCCTCCATGCAGCTAGTAGACCAGCGGACTCCCTCTTTTTGCTTCATCTCAATATTAGAAGCATTAATAATAAAGTCCATAGCTTACATGCCATGCTTGATATCCACTCCCCTGACATAATGTGTTTATCAGAAACTTGGCTCAAACCAAGCACCAAGGATGAGGAAATTATCCCTCCTGGGTATAACATCATCAGGGCTGATCGTACAACCAGAAGGGGTGGCGGAATAGCTGTAATGTTCAAGAACTCCTTGAGCATCACAATGAATTTACTCCAACCCCCAAAAGTTCCTAACCTGGAACTGATTGCCCTTAAGCTATCCCTAAACAGACAAAAAAGTATTAATCTCATAGTAATCTACCTACCACCAGGCAAAAATGTAGAAAACCTTGAACAAACCCTTACTTGGCTTGCTAATAATTATCCCCAAGAAACTATAATATTAGGAGATGTTAATATTGACTGGTCTCTCTACTCTGCTCAATCAAATCCTCTCCCCATTAACTTACATGGTTTCTCCCAAAATATTCTTTCTCCCACTAGAATTGGACATGCCCAACAAAAGGAGAGCATTATTGACTGGATTCTTACTAATAGGAATCCTAATAACTATACCACAGGGACCCTTCCCAATGACCTTAGTGACCACCTCGCTACCTTTATTATAAAACACAAATGTTCAAATACGAATCCCCCCATAACTAGATTAGTAAGGAACAGCAAGAATTTTGTCCCTGACCAATTCCTAGCTGATCTCAAGGCTTGTAACTGGCACATCCTAAAAACCCTACCGTTAGATGAAAGTGTCTTATACTTTAATGACACTTTCCTCAAGATACTCAATTCCCATGCTCCTAAACGACTTACTAGAACTAAGGAACGTATAGCACCCTGGCTAACACAAGAAACTAAATCTAAAATTAGAATCAGAGACCAGGCCTGGAATAAATGGAGAATCACAAAAACCCCCCTAGATCGCATCAAGTTCCTCCAGCTTAGTAATTCAACCAAAGTAGCCGTTAAATCTGATAAAAAACAATATTTCTGTCACCTCCAAGACAAACATCAGTATAATCCTAAAAAATTCTGGGCTGGTTTTAACCACCTACTACATCCCGGTAAGTCTACTACCCCCACCCCAGACAAACTCATGGACAATGACCCAACAGAAATAGCCAACTCCTTTAATTCTTTTTTTACTGAGACCATCCAGTCCCTTGCCAGTAAGCTTGCCACGCCTCCCTCGGTGGCAACCCCAACCATAAATACTACCCAAACTGCCTTTAACCTACAACCCATCTCCACCTCCTACATTCGCAACCTTTTGAAAAAACTTAAACCAACCACCCTCACGGCAGATCTGCTCCCTGCCAAATACCTACAAATAGCATCTGATGCCATAGCCTACCCTGTCTCAATCTTGATCAACCGGACTATTTCTGAAGCATCTATTCCCTCTATCTGGAAAATCTCTTATATCATCCCCCTCCACAAAGGAGGGTCCTCCACTGAAACCTCTAACTATAGACCCATAGCTATACTGTCCCCCCTAGCCAAAATTATGGAACGCTGTGTCCACAAACAACTCATTACCTACCTCACACAAAACAACCTCCTATCAAATACCCAACATGGCTTTCGCCCCCATCACAGCACAACCACAGCTCTCCTCTCCTTTGTTGACTCAGTTAACCACAATCGCAATAATAAACTAATATCCTCTGCGCTCTTTCTAGACCTATCGAATGCCTTCGATATGGTCAACCACCAACTACTGCTTCAGGCACTGGAAACCTTACATCTTAGCAAACTAACCATAAGTTGGTTTAATGCCTATCTCTCTAGCAGAAAACAGGCGGTCCAGTGGCAAAACAGCCTGTCAGACCTACTCCCCACGAATATTGGTGTCCCCCAAGGATCTATCCTTGGTCCCCTTCTTTTTTCCATTTTCATAAATGGCCTACACTCAATTATTCCCAAAGCCACCTGCATTCAATATGCAGATGACTCAACCCTGATCTGCTCTGACGAATCTCTCGCCAAACTCCAAGCCACTACCCAAAACTGCTTTTCCACTGTCGAAAAATGGTTCTCGGAACTTAAACTCTTACTTAACCCTACCAAAACCAAATTACTTCTATTTTTCCCCACTCCAGTGACTGCTCAAACTATAGAACCCCTTAACACCAACAACCCAACCTTCCATGTGTCATCCAATAATGGCACCATTATCTACCCCGTATCCCATACCAAACTACTAGGGGTGACCATAGACCATAAACTTAAATTTGATATGCATGTAAATTTAACTATTAAATCAGTCAACAAAAAACTTGGGTCAATGTATAGAATAAAGGCCTTCTTAACTCCGCACAGCAAACTAACTATTGCCCGAACCCACCTCCTCTCCACACTCCTTTATGCCTACCCGATATTCTCCTTCCTCAATAAGAAAGAGCTTAATAAACTTTCTACTACCTACAATCACATAGCCAGATTCATAACTGGAACGCCCTGTCGCACCCATCACTGCCTAAATTTAAGGTCTCTCGAATGGCTGGAACTGCCCAATATTCTCAAATTCAACCAGCTAACCGAGGCTTTTAAAATTATCAACCATCCAGATAAAACCCCCTCACTGAACAAAATACTTACCCCGTACTCCAACCTTAACTCCCTCAGGTCTTCCAAAAGTCTACAAGTACTGACCATTAAATCTAACAACGCTGGTGGTGAAGCACTATATGCTAATTCCATTGGCAAATCCTGGAATGCCCTTCCAATCAACCTAAGACTTATGACCTCTCAGTACCAATTTAAAATACATCTTAGAGCGTACCTGAAATCCAAATGGTTATGCCCTTGCTCCAGTCCAGACTAAAAACTATTGTCCCTGCCGTACCTAGGCTTCTCTCTGCCTCCACCTAACCCAAAAACCAAAGAACGCTCTATTTTAGCCCTGCTTGTCTGGCTGTTCTAATCTGTACCTCGTTAAATCATTTATATAACTCTTGCTTCTCTTATTTGGCCTTTAAGCGTCAGTGTATTTAATTGTATTTACTTGTTATAGCTTTATCATTGTATTTGTATTAACTAGTATTAACTTGTGTTAACATCATCATTGTATTTGTTAATCTAACCATGACCTTGGAGCTTTTCTCCCCGGGCCTCCACTGAAAATGGACATGTATCCAGTTGGACTAGCCCGGTCAACAAATGTAAAATAAAAAAATAAATAAATAAATAAATAACTGCTGGAATATAAGATCAAAAAATGTACAATACTAGATGGGGAATACTATTATCTAATAGTTAACCTACAAGCCCCAGATTTCGGATGCTTGAGATACCAACCAGTATATTAACTAGAACTATAATTAACTACCACAGAGAGGGTAGTAGAATTAAAGAGCGCTATATAAAGCAGAATGCAAATACTGAAAACATCCATCATAAAAAGCACCCCAGACAGCCCCCATCACAAAGACATCCTGAATATCACTTTAATCACCTAGGGGATTAGTAACCACATCAAAAAACTGCCCAAAACATTGCCTTGCCACATTTAACATTCAGCATTAAAGGCTGCAAAGCCTGAATTCCCTATGATGTTAAAACTATCAAAATGCAACTTTTTTTTTTCCTTAATTTATATAAACTACAGCATGACATCCTACTACTAAAAGTACTATAAGCAAGGTCCCAAAAAACGTCCTGTTGACACGCAGATCACTCCTTTCACACCACAAACATCTTCTTCTACTTTTTAGCACATTTCGACTCCATACTGGACCTTACACACAGTGCATATTGGAGTAACAGCTTCCTATACTTGCATGCAAACAGCTATTTAAAGGGGGGATCCCTTTACCATATAGATAACCTTATTTGGCAACTTGTTGAAGGGTATTGCCCTTTTAAGAGCTGTAACTCATCTAGGACACCTCATCCAATGAGATGAGCGATACGCGATGATGCGGAAGGTTAGAGGGCGACGTCACCCAAGAGACTGATGGGAAATGAAGTTCTCAGCCACCGGACAACCATGCTGCAACAGGCCAGCATCCCGGAGATAAAATGGATTGTTTACCTCACATCCAGCTCACAAAACAGGGATTGAGGCCTCAATAAGAGACGGAAAGAGGACGGAGCTTCGTCGGAACTCACCCAGGACAATACAGTGAGAAAAAAAATCACTTTATCAGTTTTCAGGACATTCTTTAAATAATTTGAGAAACAGTGCTTTGACATCTTTATTGTTTTTTGCTTCTTGGTTGGAGCCTTGGTAATTAAATACAAGCATGTTAGGAAATCTCATTTGAAACTTGATGTTGTTTTTTATGAGGTAACCACAGTATGGTGCTAACTTCCTTCTCTATAGCTTAATCGGGGCTGGTAAATCTGGTGAAAAAGTGATCTTAGAATCCTTCCATGTAACAGATTTTTTAGATCTAGCAGCATATAAAATTGATATGGTGTGTTGGTAGTTTAATATTTTCACATATACATTTCTGGGATGCATGTTAGAGTTAACAGGGACTTGCCTTAATGCTCTATGTGCTCTTTCTATCGTAATCTGAGAAGCCAGCTATGGATTAGCAAGTAGAATGGAGAAGATTTCACTGATGCTTTCTACTAGAGACTTGTGAGGGATAGTTTCCGGTATTCCCCTTATAACAACGTTATTGCATCTAGATCTAGCCTCTAGATCTAACAGTTTTTCTTGCATTTCTGCATTTGTAGACCTGCTGGCATCTAGATCTTTTTGTAGTTGTTCAATTTTGATTTCATTATTTGTGACCCTCACTTCAGTATCCGAAAGCCTAGATAGCAATCTGTCCAGAGAATCCCCAAATGTTTTAAACTGTGAGGAAAAGTTTTGTATGGCCTCCTGTATGGGCTGGAGCGCTGTTTATAAATCATCCAAGTTATTTGGGTCATTTTTATTTTTGGAAGTAGCAGAGTTGACTGAGGATTTAGACATTTCTAGTTATTGCTGTTGTTGTTGTTTACCAGTTCTTGCCCTTTTGGTATTCACTTCTTTCTCTGGAGATGAGATGGCAGAAAATTTTGCTTTAGTGGTTTGTAAGTCCATAGATTCTGATCGCTGAGACATACCAGATATCTTGTCCTTCAGTTGTCAAAGTATTTGATTACTGATATGCTTGTTTCGAAGGAAGAAGCACCACATAGACACACTGGATTCCTGGAGCACACGTATGCAGGACTGCATAAGGCCCGGGCTAATCCAAGGTAATCATTTGATTTTTAAAAGAAATCCATGCAATCTGGTCGAGACCCACACTCAGAATGTTAATCGCCAAACACCTATAGATTTATTTCCGGATATAGATGGTTTCTTCACATGGTATTAAATTTGAGAATGATGAATTTTATGCAGAGCTGAGTTCTTACCCTGTTTACAGGACAGTAGCCATCTTGGAACTTCTGCATTCCAGTGTATTTTCTGAAAAATCAAACTTAAAAGCATAAGATAAGCAAATGTAAATATTTTGGTAACAATAATAGCTATTAAATTGTGCAAATAGCAATGATATCATTGAGATGTGTTCCCTACTCTAAAATTCAGTGCATTCATAGTATTTCCATAAATACTATAATATATTATAAGGCACACAAATCCAAAATTATATTGGGCTGGATTCATCAACAGCTACACAAAAGTGTATGTGTGACAGCTCACTGTGCACACTTTTATATTCACAGCTTTATGCTTAATGTTGAGCTGCCAAAAAATGGCAAATGCAGAATATGCCTATGAATGCATAATAACCCAAATTATTTACTAATTGACCAATCCAACATGGTGGAGGTATTCAAAAAGCTGTAAATCTGACATTGCATACTCAGTGTAGCCATTTGCCCTGAAATCCAAAACTCTTTGGGTTATGTCCACAATTACACATAAAAAGAAAACATGTTAGTATTTGCTGCTGCCATTAGAAAGATGTATGTGCATTAGGCTTTAATTAAAGTTGGTGCGGCTGCTGTTGTTAGACTTATGCCAAGAAGAAAAATGTTTTTTTATGGCCTGCTTGATTTACTATGGACTGCATGACAAAGAAAAGTGTACAGCAAAACCAGGTAGACAGGGGAACAGTATAGTAAATATGCAACCTCTTCCACCTTCATCTGAGGCCTAAGATAAGTGTGGAACCTGTTTGAAAAAAAAAAAACAGCTTAGTTCCATATGCAGGTAGTTATATGTCCCTAATGTGACACAGCTGTCCTGTGTAGAGTAATGCCAATAATATTGTATGACGTTGATGTATGTAACATCCACATATGGACTTTTCACATTAATATGCATCAAGGATTATACTTTCCCACACATATATGGAACCATAACTACATTAAAAATGTACAAAGGCCAGTGCACAGTCATCATCATTGGCACAGGGTGGTGGTGGGGGACAAAACATGAAGGCAAGTTGAACACCAAAGAAGTGAGTACAAATTATGGAAATGTATTGCCTAATTGAAAAGTTCTGCAGTATAACCATTGGTGCTGTCCTTCATGCCAGAACCAGCAGTGACATGCAAAATAAGTGAGAAATGAAAGATGTGTATTGTACATACAAGTAAATGCAACCCACAAATGTAAAGGAAATAGAAATCAACTGTGTTGGTTATGTAATGAGGACAATAGCTGTGTAACTGAGTAGTACATTGCAGCATTAGCCAAAGCAATGTACACTTTTCCGGTATAAATGGGTAGAAGTGTTCTTTGATGTCCATTTATTTAGAGGGAGGTCAGTTATATAACACAGGATTAAGATCTTTATGAACTACAAATTTCTATCCCCTGACCTTGATAGAAATTAATACACCACTATTCTGCAATACAGCAGCAACTTACCTTTGCATCAAGTTTGCTGTGGCACTTGATATATGTTTTGCAAGCAATTAGCACTATGCAGATCACTGGATAAACTTTCTTTCCTACCACTATATACATTTCCTTGCCTACACAATTACCTTGCTATTGTGCAGATTCAAACATGTTAACACTGTGAATTTGGGAAGTGTGTACTTATTAGCTTTCATGAATTCCACAATCTGCACTAAGTGCAGGGAATGTAAATATGGTTTAAGCACCTACAGTACTGCATGTACACACCCTACATCTGTAAGGACAATTACTGAGATGTGCTACCTGCTAAGTTCTTGCAACTGTGAATGATTACTATGACTACAGTATCAATCAGAGTGTGTCAGGGAGAAGGTACTGACAAGAAATGCAGCGACTACCATTGACTGACTTAGAACAGGAACATTCCTTACCCTGATATAATGTTTTTTGCTTCTAGATAAACTTGTCTCTACAGTTTTGAAAGATATGTCAACTGCAAGGCAAATCACATAACAGGCTTCTTAGAGAAACATAGATATTTAATAATGTTCACAAAATAAAGAGAAGCAAAGAGGTACAGTGTTTAAATGATTTGTTTTATGTTATGTGAGGAAAGATTACCTGCTCTGTTGCCAGTATCACAGGCATCCACACATCTAACTGCAAATTACAGATGACAAATGTCAGGAACCTTTTATGTTTCACTTGTAATGCCAGTTGATACTATGTCACATAATGAGTAGACATAACCTTTCTTTGTCTTCACAGTACAGTGTGTGTGACACATAGTGATAAGATTCTGAACTTTTCTAATGCAGATATAGCTGTGTTTGTGTGAACATAATGATATTTAATGAATATCAAAAGTATACATTTTAATTACTTGTTTCATAATGGTTCCTTTATTTCAGTGTTTTTCTTCTTCATTTTCACACCATTTGACATTGAAGACTCTGGACTGGCAGCAGTCCCCAGCAGTGAACTACAGTTCTGATGTGTCAAGGAGAAGGGAGAAGGATGAATGTTACACTGTAATGCACTTCTTTCTCTGGTCATTGCTAGGGTTACTGTATGCAGGAACTGAGATTTTTTGGGCGTTTTTGTTCTCTGGCATTTATTTATTTATTTATTATTATTTTTTTATAATGTCTATTGCATTTGCTCTCTGTTTGGCAGAGAAAAAACATGTTTTTCTGCCTAAGGAAAAGTGAAAAAAATCTTAATCTGACTTCAGTAGTACAAAAACACCTAGTAGGGGTACATGACCATCAGCATGCTGGATAACACTTTGGATAGTAGACAGTGAATAAAATTAACCTGTCAGGTGACTTTCCTTGTGGCATAAGGTGTAGGTACAGTGATCATAAAGACCAAAGACAACTGCGGCACAGTTTGAATCCAGTTAACAGATACTTTTACAGAACAGGTCAGAATGCCATTTGTCACCACATTTTTCTCAGTAATATCACAGTAAATATACCTTATTATCATAACTTTATTTAAAAATAATGGCATTACTGCTTGCTATAGCAGCCCAATATAATGTGTATAAATTATGTAAAACATGACACTGATAATATTTAATGTAGAATGTGCATATATAGGTATGATGCATGCAATATTTTTGTTGTAATTATTCATTTCTCACATATCATAACTATGTGTGTTCATGACAGTATATGGTATGAAGTATGTATGTAACCTAGCCCACAATGCATTACTCAGGTCATGCAACTGCATGCATTTTAAATGTATTTACAAACACAAACAATGCTTTTATCCTAGAAATGCAGCCTCATGACTAAGTAAAGTCACAGACATACAGATATCTCTTCATTTTTTCTATATTCAGTGTTATATTACTATACCTCAAATTACCATTTTAAAAAGTAAGTTCTCATGTGGCAGTGATCATTTTATCCTTTTTTTTTTCTTTTGTGTTCAATAAAATGGAAAATATCATGTAAAACAGGATATAGAGTACAGAAGGGGAAAGGTTGTCAAGAACTCTTAATGATAATTAGAAAAATTGTGGATGATGTTATGAATAGAAAATAAGAAGTGAAAATCATGATAGAGACCATAATAAGGAATCTGATGGAACTGGGCATGACATCTTATGGGGAATAATGAAAGAATTTAAGAGAGAAAGTAAGGTAACTATTTTTGTCAGCATATATTAATAATAACGTAAAAATACTTGTAAATAGCTTGTTAAGCCAATATGTCCAATGACTTGTATACTCTTTGCATTAGTTATAAATGTGAAAGTATGTAAGATATAATTGCAAAATTGAAGGAGGCAGGGTTTATAACACCTAAAGGATTAAGAATTATAGTTCTATTAACATATGCAGATGAAAAAATTGGATAAAAGAAATAATTTGCACAAATTAGTGTCTATACGTTATAGGGATGGCTGTAAATAAAGAGAAAAGTCAAGGTATAGGTGATATAATAAAGATAGGGGTATATATATATATATATATATATATATATATATATATATATATATATATATATATATATATATATATATGTATGTATTACAATGAATGAAATTGCTGTGTTAGGTATAGCATTTGGGTATAAAGATGTAAAGAGAACTCAATGGAAAAAAAAAACAATAGAAAAAATAAAACAAATCTGTATTTTTCTGGAGAACATATAAATCCATATTCAGAAAAAAATGCTTATTTGATAAATTCAGTACTGATGGGGAAAATAGCCTATTTAGCAAATGTATTTATGTTGTCAACAGTATTTGAAAAGAAATCATAAAAAAGTTTTCATTTATATCAGGTTCTAGATTAAAACCAGTAAAAACAGGAATTTTGTATGTAAATAAAGAGGAAGGAAGGTTTGGCTTAATTAACCAAATGGTTCATAGGTCCATAGGCAGGTACTATATAAGCCCAGCCAAAAGGTACCCTGGCTTTCGCCACCCAAGAAAATTATTTTCCTGTGCCACTGTTGAGCAGAGCCACAGAAGTGATCCCCAGGGTGAATTTCCTATTTCCCAGCCAATCATCAAGATTTTTCTTGAAGAGTTTTAATGAGGAACTTTGTTTGATATAGATAAGTAGTTTGTTCCAGAGTATGGGAAGTCTCTGGGACAGGAATCTATCCCTCCAGCATGTTCTGTTTATTGTGGTGACAAGGTTTAGGTCCACAGAGCGTGTAGCTTGGAGGGATTGGGATTTCTTTAAGTGAAGCATGTCCAAAAGCTCTGGGTTTGACATAGCTTTGTGTGTTAGGCAGAGATCGCCACTGAGTAAAGCTGCAGTTTTTTGAGACGGTCTGCATAGGGCATCTGTTTGAGGCCAGTAATCCTCTTTGTGAAGTATTTCTGCGGCCTTTCCAGTTGTAGATGTCTTGTTAGGTACATACCAAAAGGGGCATTGTACTCTATAATGGGTCTAATGAGTGATGAGTAGAGAGGAACAATGACCTCCTTTTCCTGGATGAGAAACCTTTTGTGATGAGGTGTGCCACGTAGAAGGATTTCCTGACTACTGTGGCAATGTGATTATCAAAGGAGAGGCTACTGTCCACCTGTGTCTCAAGGTCTCTTATCATACTTTCAGTGTTAAGTAGACTACCACCTATGTTGTAGTTCATGGGTACAGAGTTTTTACCAAAAGGAATGGCAATGCACTTTTTGGCATTGAGCTTAAGGCCATGGCTTTGACACCAGGCATCTGTCGCAGTGAGGCCCTTTTGTAGAATGTCCACATCTTTTGGAGTTTTGATTATGGCTCCTAGTTTGCAGTCATCTGCAAACTTCATTAGCCAAAGACCTTCTGTGTTAGTCTGTACTTCAGAGACGTAGATACCAAACAGGAGAGGACCCAGGACTGAACCCTGTGCTACTCCACTTGTCACTGGTCTGAAGTTGGATTTGGAGTCTGCTACTTTCACAGTGTGGGTTTTGTCAGTGAGCCAGTTGGCAAATCATCTTGTGACATAGGGATTTATACCTAGTTTAGTGAGTTTATCTATAATTCCAGAGTGCGGAATGGTGTCAAAAGCCATGGCGAGATCTAGATAGGCTGTATGAACCGCCTTACCCTCATTTACGGCTTTGGTGACTGCTTTAAAGAAATCTATCAGGTTTACGAGACATGATCTGCCTTTTACAAACCCGAACTGGGTGGGGTCCTGAGTTTGGAGATTACCAATGTCATTGTTTATAAATTCCATGATGATACGTTCCATAGCTTTTCAGACCATTTTTACAAAGTGTTAAAGTGGATAAATGATACAAGATGAGAAATTAGTGGCAAAATTGTTTAAATATAAGTATGATAAATTTGGAGGTATGGTAAAAAAGAGAAAAAGGGTATATACATGAAGAAATAAAATGTTTTCAAGAAAACATATTTTTGTGGGAAATTAAAAATGATATAGAAAAAGAAACAAAAGTATGGTATACAACTGTAATGATAAAACATGGCTCCCTATTATGCTGTCGCAGACACGGGTTGTCAAATGCATCTTTTTCGAATTGAAAAGCGCGAAAAGGCAAAATAGCAAAATGGCGTTTCAGCGAATTCTTTCCCTGGGAAAGAATTAGTTTGGCCACTTTTGCTGCTTTGCCTTTTCAGCACTGTAGTGTGATCTCGGAGTTGTTATATTTAAGTAGGGGGTTGTGTGGTGGGCACAGCCCCCCACATCGGGGGGTGTGGGGGTGAAGCCCCCCAAATTATGTAATGTTTTATAGTTTTTTTTTTTCCCTCGGAACAGCGATTTTTTTTCCTTGGAAAAAAATTGCTATTCTGAGGTTTCGACGTTGTAAGCTTTCGCTTACATGGGGTCGATTATGTGTCTTTCGCTCTTCTGAGCATGCAATATCATAATATAGACCCATAAAACATTACTATGTAAAACCATGGGAAACCTAACAGATGAAAAAAAACTTAAAGCTATAAAAATAAGAATCAAATGGTGCAATCAGAAAGTAGAAAGTCAAGATATTTTGTAGAGACTAGTAATAGATAAATTACTAGCAAAAGGACATATGCCATATAAAAAGAAAAGTAATAGAATATGTTTACATTTTCAAGAAGTTAAAATTGGTGAACTTGTTTTTGAAATGTAAAAGGGTAAAAAAAAAATAAGGGGAAAAATATATAAAGAAGATGTTTTCGAAAATATAAAATAAGTGGATAAAAAAAACATGGGGCTGGATTCACGAAGGCTTGCATGGAGTCTAAGAGTAGAGTAAGACTCCAGACAGCCGACATGTCTGCCGAGCGATCCAGAAACAGCCGGCATGGGCGTGCATGAGAGATTTTAAAATGACTCTTGCATGGACAGTGTTTGGATATGCAAATTACCTCATCTGCGCTGAAAGCTATGCAAATGAGGTAAATTTGCGATCCAGGAAACACTAACCTGTCCGAGTAAGAGTAGTGTTATTTGCAGAAATGTACTCAGTTGTTAACTTAGTACTGTTCTGCAAATATCAAAATGGAGCTATGACAGCTCCAAATAAAGGATGCATCCAGTTGAGGAAGCATGCCAATGGCCAAATATAAGGCCATTGGCATTATTATGTGTTGCAAAATAAGAAAAAAAATATTTTTTCCCCTGAACTTCGATGTTTAAGCATAGTGCAGCACCGCACAAATGTGTGGTGCTCTAAAAACCAGACAGAAAAAAAGCCTAAAATGGGCATTTTATTACATATATTCATCTGCCATGCAGGTGAATGGCAGGCTGAAGACAACATGGCTACTGAGTAGAGGTTGCTAAGGGGGTAAGCTCAGTCTAAAAGATGAAAACAAGCATTAGTAGGCAATCCTATGCAAATGAGTATACGGATAGTGAATCCCAATTTTCCTTGCCATGTGAACCATGTCCCTAGAGTGTATGAGTAGGATGAGTAACAGAGTAGAAGATAGTTGACATCATGAGGGGGGGGTATGTTCCAAAGACTGTAAGCTTATTGGAGCAGAGCGGCATGTGTTTTCTGTGAGTTACTCAGGACTGGAAAAGGGGTGTCTACAGTTGTCTGAACTGAAACCCAGAAACTGAAGGTGTACACCGTGTCTATCCCTAAAGTTTCTTGCAAAGATGCTTACACTGTGCGCGTGTGTGTGCGCACCTGTAAAACTGTCTAAGCCTGTGTGCGCATGTGTGCGCCCGTGTAAGCCTGTGCAAGGCTGTCTAAGCCTGTGTGTGCGCATATGCACCTGACTAAGCCCGTGTAAGCCCGTGTAAGCCTGTGTGCACATGTGTTTGCGCTTGTTTGCGCATCGCTGCCCCCTGTGGAAACAGAAAGGGAAAAGGAAGGAAAAGAAATAGTAGGAAGTTAACCAAGGAGAACTAGCAGACCTGCCAGGTGAAATCAATCAGAATCAGCTAATTAAACAGGTAGTATACTAGCCCAGCCCAGCCCAGCACTTAAAACTCTGCAAACAATATTCCCCCATGTTTTTCTCAGAAACACTGCAACACTGCAGTCTACAAAGAGAAGTGAAAACGTAAAAAGCTTAACTGAGACAAAAAAATGTTAGGGGCTGCCATTGCTATTATAAGGCAACATGTGCAAGATGCTGAGGGTGGTGCCATTGAGAATGCTGCTGAGCAACCCACAGTGAGGAGATGGAGAAGAGTGTACAGACCCAGGGTAACCTACCAGAGGCTACATGAGCTGGAGATAGTGGAGTGCTATAGAGTGGACAGAGACCTCCAGCAGCAAAATGTTGAGCTGTGCAGGCCACGCCTCACACACAGAACCAACAGAGGGGAACCCATCCCAGTGGAAATCAAGGTATGTGTTGGCCTAAGAATACTAGCAAGAGGTGCCTTCTAGAGACCAACTGGTGATATGATGGGGATTTCACTGGCATCAGCATCCAGGGTACTGCACCAGTTCCTGAATGCCATGTAAGCACATGTCGGTGATCATTTATATTTCCCCAATTCCCGTGAGGTACTGGCCAGCAATATGCATTTCTTCCAGCAAATAGCGGAACACCCTGACGTAGTGGGTGCAATTGACTGCACACACATACACATCAAAGCACCAGCCGGTGAGCGGAGTAGGGCCTACATGAACTGCAAGGGCTTCCACTCCATCAACTGCCAGGTCGTGTGCAATGCCCAGGGCATAATACTGAATTTGTGTGCTGGCTGCCCTGGAAGCTACCACAATTTGCATATCTGGCATCTGATGCAGCTGTACCAGACATTTGCCAATGGGGACATCCCTGACGGTCACCTAGTGGGGGATGCTGGATACACACTGGAGCCGTGGCTGATGACACCCATCAGAAATGCACACACACACCTGAACAAGAACTCCATAATGAGGCACACGCACAAACACAAAATGTAATCAAGCGTGTGTTTGGGATGCTCAAGTCATGGTTCCAGTGCCTGGACACATCTGGTGGAGCCTTGCAGTACTCACCAACTACATGTACCCAAATTGTCATGGTATGTGCCATGCTACACAATATGATTCTGTGAAAACAGGTGCAGCAGGAACAGCATGGGGCAGGGCCACACAGTCCCCCACCATTGCCAAGGCCTGCACAGGCACAGCGTGACTCGGAGGAGGAACAACCTGAGCCTGCCCCAGTAGGCAGAAGGAGGCATGCCCAGTATGCCTTGGCCTTGGCAAAGAGGCAACACATAGCATATACGCTGGCTCAGTAGGAACCCTGGAAATTATACCTCTCTCTGACTCGCACATAAAATAAAAGGGATGCCTAACTTGACACTACCTGTTTCCAAACATGTATAGGGAGTGTAGTATGTGCATTCGACATAGGCAGCCCTGCAGCACCACCTGAGGCATGATTGCCATGTTTTAAGCAATATAAAGCAGTGCTAAGCAGCATTTACCAATATTTAGTATATGTAAACAAAATATCCTGTATTAACTAGTGCAATGTTGGACAACGTTGAGCAATGTTGGGCAAGGTTGGGCAAAGTCGTGCAAAGTTGAGCAATGTGGTAAACATGCTCATATTTGCTTTACTGTTCCGTAAGCAGTCTGGCCAGCCCAGCATGAAAATAAAAAGCAGTGACAGAGCTGGAACATAGGATACTGTGCACTATAGTCACAGTACTGAACCACTAAGCCATGATAGCATTTCAGGGGCACTGACACAGCAGGACAATTGTACACTAATGCAAACACAAAGAAATGCTGTATCATGCCCCTAAAGAGGCATATGGGTAACCTCCCCCGCAGGCCTATGCAGACAGAGAACATCAGGCCAGGCGGTGTGATGTGGGTTGTGTAGGCTATGAAGTCACAATCTAATATATGTGACATTGGATGCTAGGATCTGTAGCACAGTAGTATGCATCAAGCCAGTACGATAGGCAACAGTACAGACTGCAATGGTGTACCGTATGTAGCAGTGCAGGTATAGCAAATGTGTATAAGTGTCATGTGAAACCTTCATCCTGTCCTATGTACACCTACAGTAACAATCAGGTGTGCCCCCGGGTAGAAATGTACAAAGAATATCTGTCCCCCCTGTATTTGGAAATGTTGGTAAGTCTATGCAAAGTGTCTCATGGAAGCCCTGCAGGCACAGCATGATCCCTGTTGATCTATGACACAAAGGTGAGCCCTGCTGTAAAAATACAACTTGATTTGCCATACACATATAGTATAAATGCCTATTCTGGGCATGCTCACACACTCCAACAAATGTAGTTGATTTCATTCAACATCACACTGAAAGGTCATACTGGGCATGCTCACACACTTAATGAAATGAAGCAAATGTCAGGCAGCAACATACTGAAAGTTCATACTGGGCATGCTCACACGCATAGGCTAAATATGGATGTGATAATAAGGGATCTATGGACAAATGTGGACAGTCATCTCTACTTCCAGAAACACATTCACAAAGTGGTCAGAAAATCATGCCATGTGTTCACACAAACTGCCAAGGTCTGTGCATGTAGGTTAAAGGAGGTTACCACTACTCAGCCGTCATCAGACCCGTCAGAGATTACCACAACACATTTGGAATGAATTTGACTAGGCATGTTCAGCAGCCAGAAAGACCACTGAAGTACCTTAACAACAGGATTACTGGCCTCATGTAGTTGCCCCATGCAACAAGACTGAATGTAACCCAATCTGTACTCTGTTACATACTGTCAACTCAGGAGATCTCTGCCTAACAGACAGGTCCATGTCACGGCTACACTCAGATCTGTTCTGAATTACAGCTCAATGGCACTAAATATACAGACCCAACTGATATTGCCAACATCCTGGCAGATAGGATCAGTGTTAACTTTACCCCCCCCCCTCACCCATGAAAGAGCACATCTCTATAATGGAAGACTGCAAAGTTGCTGTCATCATGGCTGCACAGGTAAAAAACACTCTCCAAAGCCAGTATCACAGCAACCATGGGACCAGATAACATCCCAGGCTGTGTAGCATCTACTTCCCTGAAGTAAAATTTAACATGGAAGGTCTGTGGCAACTGAAGTTTCCAGAGGACTGTAAACTAGGAGCCATAATTGTAAACACTAAAGATGTGGACATCCTACAAAAGGGCCTCATTGAGACAGATGGCTGTTGTCAAAGCCATGGGCTCAAGCTCATTGCCAAAATGTGCATTGTCATCCCCTTTGGTAAAAACTCTGTAGCCATGAACTACAACATAGGTTGTAGTATACGTCATACTGAAAGTGTGACAGGAGACCTTGGGTCACAGGTGGACAGTGGACACAACTGTGATAACCACATTCCCACAGTAGTCAGGAAACCCTCCTATGTGGCACACCTCATCACAAAATGTGTCTCATGCAGAATAGAAGAGGACATTGTTCCCCTCTACTCATCACTCACTAGAACTTTAATAGAGTACAACGCCCCTTCTGCTATGTACCTCACAAGACAAACACAACAACCGGAAAGCCTGCAGCAATACCTCACAAAGAGCATTAGCGGCCCGGAATACATGCCATACACAGACCATCTCAAAATGCTCCATCCATACTCCCTTGCATATCGCCAACTCAGAGGTGTTCACTGCCTAACATACAAAGCTGTGTCAAACACAGAGCTGTTGGACATGCTCCACGTAAAGCACTCACAATCCCTCTGACCTTCGGACCCAAAACCAAGAGTGAAATACAAAAGGAAGGTGTGCACCCATTTACCTTATGGATACCCACACCTTTAGGTTAGTGGCACTGCATGAGGCCTTGGAGACCATGCAAGTGCAACTAACATTGGGCAAAGCTGCTCATCAGATTGTAGCCTGCTACAGATCACGTATCTTGTCTCAGGAACCTCACTCAGTATTCCTGAGAACAGTGGAAAATACAAGGGTCCTGTCAAACACCATTATATGAGAAGATTACAACTACCCAAACATTGAGTGGGAGAATTACTTGTGTACAATGTCCTTTGCCCAATGTTTCCTAGAGTTTAAAAACTCTAACACCCTAGAACAGCTGGTGACCATGCCCACTACAGGTGACAACATACTGGACATGGTCATCACCAACATGGGGTATCATTGTTCATAGGTTCATAGATTAGTACTAGGCTAACTGCCCTTGTGAGTCATTTTAATCCTAGCCAGTTATCCCTTGTGAGATTCAAACCCTGTACCTTGTGTTTATAAGGCAAACACCATAACCATTAGGCCACCCTCCCACTAAATGAGTGCACTTAGAGCCCACAGTATTCTACTCTAGAGGCAAGTGTTTTGAATCTTAAGACACGTATGCTTCTTCTTCTTTCGGCTTTTCCTGGTTGGAGGTCACCACAGCAGATCACCTGGAAACCCACACAACCACAGGGAGGACATGCAGACTCCACACAGAAGGGACCCCAGCTGAGGATTGAACTGGAGAACCTCTTGCTGTGAGGCAGCAACACTAACCACTACAGTGGCATGGCCACCCTTTCTAAATTGTAATCTAATAACATACAGGTTCATACTTGGCTAACTGCCTTGTGGATCATTTCAAGCCTAGCCAATTATCCCATGTAAGGTTCAAACCTTGCACGTTGTGTTTGTAAGGTAAACACCTTAACCATTATGGCATCCTCTCACAACAGAGATAAACCCCTCACTGGTAATATCAGACCATAAAGTAATCACACTGGGCATCCACATCCCACTTCCCCCACCCAGTCAATGAAACCACTGTGAAGACATATTCCAAAGCAAACTACACAGTGCCCAAGACCAAAGTGGAACGTTACAAAGACCTCTTTCCATAGGATAATGGTATACAATCTGCAGAATCATTTACAAGTGCATCCTATGAGCATCTACAGTGATGCATGGAACGAGACAACACAAAGAAATCCAAGATGCACTCCTCCATAAGTAAGACAATTATCAGGTAGTTGTTGCCCATAAATAAGCTAGACAACAGAAGGAGGAAATGAACACATGATAGAGCCAACTTCACCAAAGGAAAGGCATCACTGATCATTATTAGGAAGAAACAATGATCGCTCATAAAATAATCCAAGGACTGTTTCTAAAGACAAATAGCCAAGGAATGTAAGAATAACAACCACATAGCCTTCGGTAGCTATATCAGACATGTAGGTGTCAACTTCCAAATATGCTGTCAGCTACTGCAAAAGGAAAAAAATACACTGAACCAACTCTCATTGCCCACATCCAGGGGGACATGTTCAGTGTAAACTCCCCCCCATCACCCCCAAATGGCCCGGTGTCCATCACAGGAGGATGCTGTGCCCCAGACGTCATGGACATGCAGGTAAAGACAGCCCTCTACAAAGCAAAGAACGCAGCATCAATGGGACTGGATGGTGTCCCAGGCTATGTCCCACACTTGGCCCAAAAGGAACTACACCCTCACCTACATCCACTGTCCAGACTCAAGTGTACCACAGGCTATGTACCCAAAGAATGGCATACACTAACAGTCATCCAGCTCCACAAAGGGGGCACCACAACAGAAATTGGAAACCATTGCCCAATATGTCATCTCAGCCTGGTCTACAAAGCTATTGAGCAAATTGTTATGTAACCCATAAAAAGAGACATTGAAGACCTCCAGACGCTGGACTCTACACATCCCCACCTTGTTAAAGGCAGATCCTGTCTCCTACACCTAGATGACTTATGTCAAACAGTTACCAAGGACATAGATGGAGGTGAAAGTAGTCCACACAGCCCACCTGGACCTCACTAAGGACTTTCTACACCATTCACCCCTCTGTCATCATGGACAAGCGTACCATCTTGAACATTAACAGCTATGTCATAGGATGGGTAGCCAAGTGGCTCACAGATCAAACACACATGTTCAGAGTTGCGGGTGCTATGTCTGACTCTAAGCCAGTTACAAATGACATCCCACAGGTATTGGTCCTGGGACCCCACCTGTTCAGTAGATACTGCTCAGAGGTACAGGCAAGCATGGGAGTTGTATGGCTGAACAGGTTTGCAGATGTCTGCTAACAGTGGTCCATAATTGACTCTACGGCAGACACAGACATCCTCCAGAAGTGTCTTACAGAGACTGATACCTGGTGCCAAAACAATGCCCTCAAGCTGAATGCCAATGAATGCATAGAAATCCCCTGTGAGTGAAACAATGTGCACACAAATTACCACATAGATGGCAATCCAGTATGTACGGAGAAAGTCATTATGGCCCTGGGGACACAGGTAGATAGCAAACTCTCCTTTGATGGTCACATGGTCAAAGTGTTCAGACATTCCTTTTATGTAGCCCACCTAATGTTACCTAATGTAACCTACATTGTATAGTCTGATGATGTCACCATCCTACAAATACACCTGTGGAAAGATGAATGCATAGTAATGTGCATAGCGTGTCGTGTTAATGCATACTTCTCTAGTATCATGAAGTAATTAGATAGGAGTTTGAATCCTACATTTGACAACTGTGTGTGTTCATGTGCCATCTCCTTTGGAAGAAGTAACTTTTTTGGTGAGTAGTAAAACACGTTAAAAGTGGTATACTAATCATTGTCAAGTCTGATGATGCCACCATCATACAAATATACCTGTGGAAAACAGATTTACTAGTACTGTGTGTAGCATGTCTTGGTAATGCATACTCCTCTAATATCATGAAGTAGTTGTGTAGGGGTTTGAATCCTGCACTTGACAACTGTGTGTGTTTGTGTGTGGTCTCCTTGGAAAAGAACAACCTTTTTGGAGAGTAGGAAAACACCTTAAAAGTGGTATACTAATCATTGTCAAGTCTGATGATGTCACCATCATACAAATATACCTGTGGAAAACAGACTTCCTAGTAATATGTATAGCATGACGTGTTAATGCATACTCCTCTAGTATCATGAAGTAATTAGGTAGGGGTTTGAATCCTGCACTTGACAAGTGTTTGTGTGTGGTCTCCTTGAGAAGGAGCAACCTTTTTGGAGAGTAGTAAAACACCTTAAAAGTGGTATACTAATCATTGGCAAGTCTGATGATGTCACCATCCTAGAAATATACCTGTGGAAAAGAAACTTCCCAGTAATGTGTATAGCATGATATGTTAATGCGTACTCTTCTAGTATCATGAAGTAGTTAGGTAGGGGTTAGAAACCTGCACCTGAACAAGTGTGTGTGTGTTTGTGCGTGGTCTCCTTAGGAAGGAGTAACCTTTTTGGAGAGTAGTAGTACACCTTACAAGTGGTATACCTATCTTTGTCAAGTCTGATGATGTCACCATCCTACAAATATACCTATGGAAAAAAGACCTCCCAGTAATGTGTATAGTGCATTGTCTTAATGCGTATTCCTCTAGTATCATGAAGTAGTTTGGGAGGGGCTTGAATCCTGCACTTGGTGAGTGTGTGTGCTCTATGTGTGTGACAGTGCTGGTCAATGTGTTGTGGGTTTTGCTTTTTCTACCGTATGACATATCAGTAGGCATTGCACATGAGGTAGCTGTGAGGCAAATACATATATGTACATGTTACCTCAAATATTACGTGTGTGGAAACCCTGCTTTATCCAAGAACACAGCTGTCATCTTTGCGAAACTGTGCTGCTGCTTCCCAGACCTTAGCTCACATCTGTATGCTTGTGACAAGGCCAGCCACTGCAGTGATACCTAGCCTAGGTCATCCGTGTCACATACACTCATTATGGTTTCTATTGAATTGTGTGAGTGAGGGTTTATGGCCAAGGTATATGTCAGACCTGTTCAAATACAGCAAAGTCTGTCAGTGATGACTATTCATTATAGGTGTACAACAACCTTTGTGGACATGCATGCAGACCCCTTATTGCTTATGTGATCCACCGAGGGATTTCGAAATACCTTAGGGAATGTGATTATCAAAGGAGAGATGACGTAACACTAGGTTGCATGTACACATCAGTACCTGTTCATCATGTTGGTGGCTACTACCTATGTGGTACTGTGGGGATACTATGTTCCGTAAAGCTGGATGACTATACTTAGTTTGGCCTATAGCTTTACAGCATGGGTTTGACAACAGGTATCTCT
This sequence comes from Protopterus annectens, assembly GCF_019279795.1. Taxonomy (NCBI): domain Eukaryota; kingdom Metazoa; phylum Chordata; order Ceratodontiformes; family Protopteridae; genus Protopterus; species Protopterus annectens. The sequence continues at coordinate 985,994,155 of NC_056729.1, forward strand.
CTGTATGATACCCTTGTGGAGGATGTGTGTGTCACCTGGAGAATGCAGTATAGGCCACAGTATGCATTAGCAGACATGGACAGACATATCCCTACTGTGATTGCTTGTACCTAAGAGAGCCATATGCCAAACATGAGTGGTCTCAGTAATGGGTGCAGGTGAATACCACTGATTACTGGCACAGTATAGTACCTGAAGGATCCAAATGTTGCTGTGTATCCTACATCTGTGTGTCAGTTGTCAAGACATCATCTAATGATTGGTTATGGTCAGGCTGTTGAAGTCATGTATACTACCAGAATGCAAAACAATGACAGATAGTAACAGTATCACCTACAGCACAGTGTCAAACCATGTCATACACACATGTGTAGTCAGGTTCCGAAATGTGTGTAGTACAATGCATATTGGCCACCAATAGAAACTATGGAGTGTTACTGTGTAATGCAGAGCATGTCACCCTGCCCATGTGTCCACTATGCACGTACATGCAGACAGTGCACCTCCACCAATTTCACAACTGTACACCTGCAAATCTGGGCTACACACATCCCACGCATACTGTCCACTCTCTAACACATGCTACTAATACTGCACACATCAGCCAAGTGGCACGTGGGCGGACAATATACAATTGGAACTAACACTGGTGTAAACAACACTACAATGACAATAATAGCTTTAATGCATCATGCCTGCTCAGCTACTCCTTCAAGCATATCATTACGCTCTACTGCTGACAACATGCTAACATTGCTATACTGCTATAAAGACTCCCTGTGCATCAGCACCATGGTAGCCTGTTCCTGCATATCGATGTCACAAATGACAGAAGGTGGCACAGGTTTCATCATATGCACAGGGTGTGTTGTTGGTTTGCCAGAGGCCTACAGTGAGCCATCCAATCGACATACGTGTGTGTGTGTGTGTGTGTGTGTGTGTGTGTGTGTGTGTGTGTGTGTGTGTGAGGGGCAAGAATACTGGTATGGGCCAATGTTGATGTAATGTGTGTGGGTATATGTTAGCCATAGGTGTCTGGATTATGTATGTGTGTGTTTGCATGCACACAGTTCCACCATGTGGCTGCCATATACGGGTATTTGTGGGACAGCCACAGACTGTAACTGCGAGGCTTTACAGATCACCGTCTCTGGCAATGGATAAGGTACCTGTGCCTGGCAGGGGTGCTACTGACACTATCAGGTATTAAGCAAGACTTGGTACTATCCCTAGAGGTAGATGGATATACACTGGACCCAGGTCCCTGCTGGCACTGTCCAGAGCCATATGCACATGGTCTTCTAGGACGTTCTATGGACAGCCCACCCCCAACATTGCTGGGGCTGGTACTGGCACTACGGGAGTGCCTGTGGCTTGACAGATGTCTGCGGTGACTGCCAGCTGCTGATGTTGCTGACATACGTCCATGTCGACGACTCAACCATCCCTCACTGTCCTGACCCATGGACATGACATCGCAGAGGACATCTAATGTCTCTCCCCAACATCTATCAGTGACCTCAGTGTAATTACGGATGGCACCAGCTAGGTCACGGATACTGTCTATTATGACGGTGTTATGTGCCCTCTGTGCCCTTAGTCTCTGTCTGGTGTACTGTTCCATATGTGCCTGTGCCTCCATGACAGCCTGGAACATGCGTGATGTTGTAAGACCTGTGGCACATCTGCCAGTGGCATGATGAGCAGCAGTGCTCCGACAAGAACTCCTGGACATCTGCCTATGTGGTACCCTTCCAGACATCTGGGTATGGCTGCTGTGTCAGGATGCATGTGCCATGGATACCATGCTGTCCTGGCCAATGCCGACTGTACACTGTCCCTCTGCTAAGGGCATTAGAGATGGATGTATTGGCAGTATGACTGTGTGCATGGATGGGGTGGACAATTGTATACTGTCGATTGGTGGCCCAACGACAGACCCTGGCAAACATGCCTGTAACTTAACACACCTATCATCATTATCACTATTTTGCTCAGTGACATCAGTTTCCCTGCTGCAGTGAACCAGCCCAAAGTCAGCACCTGTGAGAGGAAGAAAGGAAACACACTTTACGATCTGTACATGATGTCGGCACACATGCACACATGAACACATGAAGACATGAACACATGAACACATGAACACATGAACACATGTACACATGCACACATGTACACATGTACACATGCACACATGCACACATGAAAACATGCACACATACACATGTACACATGCACACATGCACACATGAACACATGCACACATGAACACATGAACACGTGTACACATGCACACATGCACACATGCACACATGAACACATGAACATATGCACACATGCACACGAATGCACTCCTCACTAAAACAGACACAAACACACACACACACACACACACACACACACACACACACCACCAGCAATCCAGAATGTACTCAATAGTGGGCGATGGTGGGGTACAGTATCACAAAGCAAACAGTTATATCACACGTATCAGCATGCAGGACGTGTGTTGCTCAACAGCATGCAGTGCAGGTGTAGACAGCCCTTGCTAATAACAGTATACATGGCTTTGATGCATGTGTGTTGTTCAGTGATTGGCCTCACCCTGGAATGCAATGTGCAATAGGACACAACATTGCTGTGTAAGTATTAAAAGCTCTGCAATGTCCTGTGCAACATCACTCACAAGTATACATACCATGGCTGGATGTGTACCTGTGTGTCACATAGATATCCATTTCTGATTAAAGCATCTGTGTCTTTAGCAGATAAATGTAGACACAGGTTTAGCACATGCATGCTATGTATACACACGGGATGAGTGGTGCATGTATACATGATGGGATACCATTGCTCAACATAGCCATTGTACAGTGGTTATGTTGAGTGTAGGACATATTGTGGCCATGCCAGTGACAGCCATGGCATGGCATGCTACAACACAACTGCAACATTAAACATCTCATGTGTATCATGTGACCTATACACTCAATAGCATTACAAGGCATATATGTGTCACTTTGTACAAAAGGTGATTGATATGCATATTGTGTATCGGTGCATATGTTTGCACACACACAACATTGAGGTGCATAGCAGTTAATGCTATGTGTAGTACTGTGGTCACTGTAACTGGATAGGGTGTAGTACCATGAGCCATCATCATGCAGAATCATGTGGTCACTCAAGGCTACTAATGTGTGCCAGACCGGCACATACCATGCTGTACTAGAACTGCTGTACCATGGCTATATTCAACATTTCACAGCCAGTTGTTACATGGGTTTGTATGGTGACCAATAGGGGGCATTGCCTAACATGAATGTGTTATGTGTCCAAGAGTGTCGCACAGCCACATGAGAGGCATCTGCCCCTCAGGTGTATTATGTGTGCTGTGCAGATGACATTTGGGATACTGGAGTGTAACCTTACAGTAGGTGTCTGAATACACCATGTGTAGCATGTGAACGTGTACCACATATGACAAAGTTGTGTATGTTGTGTGCATGTGTATTGCCTCTGCCTATCCAATGCCCACTACAGTGCTGCCAGAATTGTGTGGGATGTTCTGTGTATTGTTATGTGTTTTAGGCAGCTACATACGTTACTGGGATGTGCATAGTCTCACAGCAAACATGAACAGCATGCATTATGCAAAGGTGTGTTACGTGTACATGGCCTACAGCTCACCTATGACATGCACATTTAATTAATAATATTAAATGTAGAACACACTCACCAGCATGGGTCTGCTGCCTTGCTGTCACACCAGTGGGACCTACAAGGATATGAGACAGTTTGTCAGTGGCAACAACTGTGGCATTGCTACTGTGTGTCTGCAATCTTACAGTAGTACAACAGTTGAAAGTCACAGGCCTACAGATTACATTCCTAATTATTAGTATTGCACAACACTAAGCACCACATTCTCTAACTACACAGTACACATCTCACATGAGCATGCTCTACCAATAGAGGCAACAGTAGTGTACAGCTATGCCATATTACCTGCACACGTCATGTCAACTTTCTGGGTGGCTCCGGCCTCCATGATGATACATGTTGCTTGTTGTTGTTACTGTTGGCCAGGAGCCACCTAGCTCAGGAACAGCTCCTCCACTCTGGTGAGGGGGGGATGGATCAGTACCCCACCACCTGTGGCAAGCTGTTGTCTACAGCTATCTGAGGCACACTGACAGACATTTCTAATTAAATCACTGCAGTGATGGTGTACCTGCTCATATGTCCGGTTATGCCTGCCTATTTCATTTACCCTATGGACAAGATCTTGCCACAGTGCAGTCCGCCCATGCCAGTCCTGGCTGGTTCTGGAGAACAGCAGGGCATAGTGCTGCACCAGGCTTGCTGTTATCAGTTCCTCCTCTGCCGTGCTGTAGGTGGAATTACGATGGTGGGACATTACCCTGGAAGACAATGAAACAATATGTGTGAGCATGTCATGTGGCACACTTAACATTCTAAAGTACAGATATGAATTAACTGCCATATATAGCAACCTGTTAGCTGTCAGAAGATGCACACTTTCAATACCACAAATCAGCGTTCAGCCCACAACTGCCTGACAGTGCCTGGCACACTCTATATATCAAACCATGTTTTGCACAGCAACAAAGATAAACCAGTATGTAAGACTATACAACAGTACATGGCACGCTGTATGCAACACAATGCACCACCTAGCCACAGGAAGTATATATCAAGCTAATGCATCAGGAAATATGTATTCCATTGCAATGATTGTAAAGTCCAGTTACAGTATTACCAGTATACCACACTAGTTGTTGATGGCAAACCCCTGCCTAACATATGTGCACAATCGTTAATATAAGTGGCATACTGCTGTACTAGACTATACATGTTGCTAGATATGCACTTATATCCTGTAACACACATATGACCGAGGCCATAGTACAGGCATACCCACAAACACATCAGACATACATAGCAAACACAAAGGTATGGCAACCCAGATGACCTTTACCTGTGTACCATAGAGTACTGTGTGTCAGTAGTTATAAACCCTTATGCCTGAGGTATGTAATCTTTGAGGTCTACAGGGAACACACAAAACAGTGGTTCCAAGAAAGTGGATATACACCATACTGTGCTGTGTAGGCATACAGTTTCAGGTAGTACTACAGTTCATACATGAGTTGGATTCACCAGCAGTAACACTCAATAAGCATACATGTACTGCTTTAACCTACAATGGGACACCCCAGTCAACACCAAGGGACTACGTCAGACCGTATGGCATACTGCTTTTTCTGCATAGCGATTGCATACACATCTTTTGCTGGGATCACAGCGAGGACACATAATACCATGACTGAAACAGTTTCCCACTAAGCTATCACACATATACTCTGGCACATTCACCAACACATTCACCATCACACTTAGTCAACCTCACATAGCAATTATTGCAAAAAGTACATGTGGGTGTGTATCGCTTCATAGGTAGGTAATAGGCTATTGGCCCTAGGACCTATAGTAGTCTAGCCATATGCTACCCTAGTCTTTGACACACAGGTAAGTACGTTTCACATGGCCCTGTCAAACAGAGCCACAGAGGTGATTCCTGGGGTGTATTTCCTATCTCCCATACATTCATCAGGATTATTTTTGATGACAGCTAATTAGGGGCTTTGTTTGCTATTGATAGGTGGTTTGTTCCAGAGTATGGGATGTCTCGGAGATATGAATCCATCCCTCCAGCATGTGCTGTCTATTGAGGTCACAAGGTTTAGGTCCCTAGAGCGTGTAGCTCGTAGGGATTGTGATCTGTCTATGTGGAACATGTCCAACAGCTCTGGGTTTGACATAGCTTAGTATTTTAGGCAGAGGTCACCTCTGTGTAGGCGGTATGCAACACAGTCTAGCTGTGGGTTTGTGAGATGGTCTACATAGGGCATCTGTTTGAGGCCGGTATTACTCTTTGTGAGGTATGTCTGTGTTGTTTCCAGTTGCTGTAGATGTCTTGGGAGGTACATACCGCATGGGGCATTGTACTCAATACATACCGCATGGGGCATTGTACTCAATAATGTGCTTTATGTGTGATGAGTAGAGGGGAACACTGACCTATATTTCCCTGGATGACACACCTTTTGTGATGACGTGTACCACGTAAACAGATGACATGACTAGCGTGGCACTGTGATTATCAAAGGGCTGACTACTGCCCACCTGTGTCCCATGGTCTCTTATCACACTGGTGTTAAGTAGACTATTTCTGGTTAAGTAGAATTTCTGGTTAAAGGCTTATAGTGCCTGCATATTTGAACTGTTTCTTACTGAAATTGGTACACCTTGTTTGCTGTAACATAGACTAGATCCAGGCCTGCTGAATCTAGCTTTGTTTGTATGCTTGTTGTTTGTTGACTTGTTATTTCCCTGAAATGCTAATTCCACCTAAAACGCGGCTTTTCAGTACTTCTGTGGATCCCTAGTTATATCTGCATTGCTTACTGTACTTATTTCTTTGTTTCACTTGAAAGAAAGTTACTGTTTGTCATTTTTGCATTTAAGTTACCTGTAACACATTGCATTTAAGTTACCTGGCACTTGCTCACTAAAGCAATTATATAAGTCAGCACTAAAAAATTAAAAGCACTACACCCTCACAAACTCCCCTTGAGTGCCTTGTTCCCCATTGGCCCTTTTTTCAATTATAAAGGAATTCCCAATACTATTCCAGCATGTCCAAAGGTCAGTTGTCAATCTCCTCTCCGGTCCAGCTGGTGAATCTGGGATTTTTGAGGCAATGTTACAACTGCCTCATGTACACAGACAACCCTCTCCTCCTCCCAACAAACTCTAACACATGTGAGAGATGCAACCATATAGCCAAACTGGAGGCTAAGCTCCCTCAACTCAGTACTGGCGTAACCAGTCAGGAGGAAAAGGAAACCACACACTACGATTCCAGTCTCACATAGACCTACCACGACAGCAAACCAAACACATAAACACACAAAAACATACTTGTAGACTCTAAATAAAAATCTGCCTAAGCAGCAGAGACCTCCAAAGTAGACACCCAAGCAACCACTACCCCAAAACAAAACATGTGCAGCACATAGCTCACAAAGCCAGTGTGCCAAACAGTCACAGCCCTTAAGGCTAAATGACACACCTGATACACTTGTAATAGGTGACTCTATTGTCAGGCACACTGACGTCCCACTCACCAGGCTGAACAAGGAGAAGGTCATGGTGAGATGACTGTCAGGCACTAGGATCCGCCACATAACACAAGCACTCAGGTCACGCCAAGGCAAGTACAAATATGACTCGGTCATTGTCCATGCTGGAGTGAATGACCTGAGATGTACCTCCCTGAACTACATGAAAAGAGACATAGAGGAGCTCTCTGAGCATGTAGCCCAGGCCGGTATGACCCTGACCTTGAGTAGCATCTTACCCTCATCAAGAATGATGCCACAATATGAAGACAAGATGATCAATTTCAATAATTGGCTTAAGTATTGGTGTCATTCAAAGGGGATCCAAAGCCTGTCAGTCTGGGATGACATGCTCGACAAGCCACGATGCTTCACTAGGGATGGCTTGCACCTGTCACCCCTGGGCTTTTGGATTTTGGCAAAGGCTCTTGCTTTCCCCATAGTGCCTTTTATAGGCAAGGCTCAAAAGACAAACCCACCTCCATAGGTATCACAAGGGATAAGAAACTAAGAGTAATGCTACTCAACACCAGAAGTCTAAACCTCAAGATGCACGCACTCGAAACTCTCCTTAGCATGGAGAACATTGATATCTGTGCAGTAACAGAAACCTGGTTCATGGCTCCCAAGAGCACCCCAGCACTACCAGGTTATACCTCATACCATGCTTTTTGGCCCCAAAACTTGGACCGAAAAACAAAAGAAGGGGGAGTATCAATATTTGTCAAAGATACCCACACCTCCAGGTTGGTGGCACAGCACGAAGCATCAGAGAGTATCCATGTGCAACTAACAGTGGGTAAAACTGCCTTGCAGTTTATTGCCTGCTACAGACCACTCCCCCAAACCTGGGAACCCCACTCGGCCATCTTGAGAACACTGGAAAATATGAAGGTCTCTCCAAACACCATTATATTGGGTGACTTCAACTACCCAAACATAGACTGGGAGCATTACTCTAGCTCCAGCACCCTAGCCCAAAGGTTCCTAGAATTTATAAACTCAAATGCTATGGAGCAACTTGTTACCACTCCCACAAGAGTGGAAAACATACTGGACCTGATCATCGCTAACATGGGGACTCTATGCTCCAGACCAGAAGTGCATCCCTCACTGGTAAGATCAGACCATAAACTAATCTCACTGGATATTCACATCCCAACCCCCACCCCCTGCCCAGAAAACCACAGTGAAAAACTTCTCTAAAGCAAATTTCACACTCCTCAAAACCGAGGTGGAATCCTTCAAAGCCCCCGAGCCTGTGGAAAATAAGGCCCAGACCGCAGAATCCTTTATAAACGCATTCTATGAACACCTTCAGGAATGCATGGATCATGCAATCCCAAATAAAACTAAGACCCAATCCTTCAAAGGCAGATGTCCTGTCTGGTGGACCCCAGCCATAAACAAACTATACAACAGAAGGAGGAAGCTCCTACATGATAGAGCAAAATCCCAAAAAGAAAAGGCATCACTGATCAGTATTAGCAAAAAACTATGGGCACTCATAAAATCGTCTAAGGTCAGCTTCGAGAGAAAAATTGCACAGGACACTAAGGATAATCACAAGGCTTTCTTTAGTTATGTTAGGAACCTGTGTGATAATTCCCAGATATTCTGAGAATTAGTCCAAAATGACAAAAAATACATCGAACCCACAGACATTGCCAACATCCTAGCTAACAGGTTCAGCGCAAACTCCCCCCCCCCACCAAAAGGGCAAATATCTATCCCAGCAGAGTGCTGCCTCCCTGACATCTCAGATGCTCAGGTAAGAGCCACCCTCTCCAAAGCAAAAAACACAGCATCAATGGGACCAGACGGTATCCCGGGCTGTGTCCTACATGAACTCCAAGAAGAGCTAAACCCAAACATAAAACTACTGTTTAATCTCAGCCTTACTACAGGATATGTACCCAAATAGTGGCGTACAGCAACAGTGGTCCGTCTCCACAAAGGTGGTGCTCAACGGATCCTGGAAACTATCACCCCATAAGCCTGACTAGCTTGGTCTGCAAAGCTGTGGAAAGGATCATCATGGACCTCATAAATAAAGATATTGGGGACCTACAGACAATGGATCCTACCCAGTTCGGCTTTGTTAAGGGCAGATCCTGCCTCTTAGACCTGGTTGATTTCTTTGAAACAGTCACCAAGGCCCATGACGAGGGGAAGGTGGTCCACACAGCCTGCCTGGACCTCGCAAAAGCCTTCGATACAATACCCCACTCGGGCATTATTGATAAGCTCACCAGCTTAAATATAAACCCCTATGTCACTAGATGGGTTGCAAACTGGCTCAAGGACAGAACCCACATGGTTAGAATTGCTGGAGCCATGTCAGACTCCAAACCAGTTACAAGTGGCGTCCCACAAGGCTCAGTCCTGGGACCTCTATTGTTCTGTATATATTTCTCGGAGGTACAGGCCAACATGGAAGGACTGTGGCTGACCAAGTTCGCAGATGACTGCAAACTGGGCGCCATAATCGACTCTCCAGCAGACACAAGCATCCTCCAAAAGGGCCTCATAGAAACAGACAACTGGTGCCAGAGCCATGGCCTCAAGCTAAATGCCAAAAAGTGTATAGTCATCCCCTTTGGCAAAAACAAAGTGCCCAAAAATTACCACATAGGTGATAATCCATTAAGTGCAGAATAAGTAATTAGGGACCTGGGGACCCAAGTTGATAGCAATCTCTCATTTGACAACCACGTGGCCAAAGTGGTTAGAAAAACATTTTATATAGCTCACCTAATCATGAAGGGATTCACATCTAGATCAGGGGAGGTCATTGTGCCTCTTTACTCATCCCTCATCAGGCCCATAATTGAGTGCAATGCCCCTTTTGGGATGTACCTTATCAGACACCTGCAGCAACTGGAAAGAGCCCAAAAGTACCTGACCAAGAGGATCAAAGGGTTCAAACAGATGCCATATGCTGCCCAGTCAAAGAAACTCCAGTGCTACTCAGTGGCATACCGCCTGCTCAGAGGCGATCTGTGCCTGACGTATAAAGCCACGTCCAACCTGGAATTAATGGACATGCTGCACATCAGAAAATCCAAATCCCATCGAGCTACGCACTCGAGAGACTTGAACCTCAGCACTGAAATAAATAGGACATGCTGGAGGGACAAATTCATAACCCAGAGGCTCCCTTCACTCTGGAATAAAATCCCAGTCCAGGTTAGGCAGATTCCCTCATTGACTCTCTTCAAGAGGAATCTTGATGAGTGGATGGGAGATCATAGGTTTACCCCGGGTATCACTTCTGTGTCACTGTTAGACAGAGGCACAGTATACTAACCTCGAAAAAGGGCATAGCAAAATTAATTTAAAATGGGTGGCGAAAGCCAAACACACTCTGGCTAGGCTTATAAATGCCCTAAGGCAGATAGCCTAGTATGAACCTATGAACCTATGAACCACCTATATGGTAGTTCATGGGTACAGAGTCTTTGCAAGAAGGTATGCCAATGCAGTGTCAACATTAAGGTTGGGTCCATGGCTTTGTCACCAGGCATCTGTGGAAGTAAATATGACCCTGTCACTCTCTCTCTCTCTATCTCTCTAAATATGTATATATATATATATATATATATATATATATATATATATATATATATATATATATATATATATATATATATATATATATATATATATATATATATATATATATATATATATATATATAAATATATAAATATATATAAATATATATATATATATATATATATATATATATAAATATATATGCACACACACACACACACACACACACACACACTCGTACATATAAACATCCATTGGTGTACATGTAGGTATACATATAGGCACATATACAGTCCACCTTTCATGGTGGGATATCAATTATGCAAAGGTTGTGAGGTATGCCATTACGCCATAATATTGCACAGTGTTGTGCGGAATGCATTGAAGGTGTTCTCAGCCCATGTAGCTTTAGCAGACCTCAATGGCTGCAACACTACAAACCTGATGAATCATACCCACAGTGTTTAACCACCACATGTCATATAACAGCACTGTATGCTGTCTTGTTTGCCACACACTACAACCTTCATGGACATATGCACATAACAACCTTCAACAGCATATATATGTCCACCCTTCACAAACAGTTGCAGTATATCCCTTGCTCTATGCACATGTACAGATGCTAATATATCCAACACAGACATATCTCTCCATATCTGTGTGCCATACACACACAAGGTCCACACTGTTGTAAGTTTGTGTAACTCATGGCTGACTGTTGGGCCTTGCTGCAACATGAACAGGTGTCACATGTGAGCACCCAGTAATATTAGAGGGTGTATATATAACTGCAAATGCTAGATTAACATACTAGCCTGGTACAGCTGTTGCCAATGCTACGCTACACATTAATATTACTATCATGCATTTGTTACTCTGTCACATCCATGTTTATATAACCGTTTGCGCTACTCCCACAAACAGACATTGTACACACTACTGTACAGAACACAGATAACATGGATCAGACATTTGACATTTAATGCTGAACTACATATGTCACAGTCATATCACACTGCACACAGCTACACACTGATGTCTCCATGCTAGTAGTTATGCAAGGCATCTGTGCATAGATACGTACTGCTGCCACATATGGATGATTCAAACTATGTAGAGTACTCTTCATAAACATCTACTACATGCCAGTAAATACATAGCTGTTATATACCTTACCTTTGTATGTGTTCGTATTTCTCTGTTTCGTGTGCTTTGTAATAGCTTTTCTTTTTATAGCTTATGATTTTCTTCAAGATATATTTTTTATTTCAATATAATTATTATTCTTTTCAATATATTATTACTTTTGCAATATTATTTTTTTTCAATATATTTCACTTTTCATTATATATTTTTTTGAATTTTTTTTAAATATATATTTTTTCAATATGAGATTTTTTTTTCAAATATATTTCTCTTTTCAATATACTTTTTGTTTTCAATATATATTTTTTCAATATATTATTTTAGTTTTAGTTTTTTTTTTGCTATATATTACTTTTTCTTTCAATATAGGTTCATAGGTGCATAGGTTGGTACTAGGCTATCAGCCCTAGGGCCTATACAAGCCTATATTTGTGGTTGATCTTTTTTCTTTTTTCCTGCTGCTGTTGGCTGCATCTGTACATCTCTCTCTCTTGCCTTCTCTGTCTCTCTCTCTGTCTCTCTCCGTACTTGCAATGAAGTGATTGCATGTGTGGACAGCAAGTACATCCTGCTTTTATGGGCATCTGCACATGTGCATGTGATGGCCTCTGCACCAATTTGTGGCCACCATTTGGCAATTGCATGCAGCCTGCTGTGTGGTACTTGCAGTACTCACTGTCATAGCAACCCAATACTATAAATTGCTAAGTCAGGTAGCTGTAGCCTTTTCAGCTTTCCAAAGTGGGGACCGTGCTTGTTTGCTGTGGACACCGTTGTGTAAGTCAGAAGGTTGGTATACTTCTCATATCTGATGCTAGGGGTGTAGCCAGTGATTTGAATGTTGTACTCAGACCTGAATGTTGCCACTTCCAGTACACAGTTGGCAGTGTTGAATTGTACTCACCCCTACAAATGCTAACACAAGATACATGGGATTATGTATTTTCTTTTCTACTTATACAATTAGCTGGCATACATACGTAGTTATTGAGATGTTTTCATTTTGCCCATGAACTGTTTGGGAACTGCTGTACTGTGGATATTAATGTACCCACTTATGCACAGTTTGTGCTTTTTCTTTTGTTGACATTATCACAGGATGCTCATGAAAACTGGACAATTCCAGTACTGAGTATGCCTACCAACATCCTTGCTGTACCTTGAACACACAGGTATTTTGTACATTTGGGTGGGTGTTGTCCTGCTATAATACTGTGTTGGGGTTGTAAAGTGCTGCTGTAACATTATTTACTGCTAAAATATCTGGTTCTGTTATCACAGTCATGTAATGCAATTCCACAACAACTGCTGGAAAAGTTCAACAGAACAGGTTTTGTGTTATGACATTCCTATCTTTCCTTTACATTCCCACATTCTGATGCATGATATATATATTTCAGCAACAACCTGCTGTATATCTACTGTGGCCCAGTGGTACTTCATCCAGTGTAGTGTGTACACGGTCCGGGGTTCGAGACAAACAGTGGTGTTTTATTTTGCTGCTGAGCAGAACAAGGCCCCTCACATGCAGGGTGAGTAAGGCACTTTTAAGCAGTTGTAAGCGGGCTTACATGGGATTGCATGACACTTAGCAATACTAAGCTAAGCGCACACAAGCGCACACTCACACAAACATGCTTACTACTGTTAAAAGTGCTTACTCCCACTGACCCACGCACTTTGAAAGAAAAAAAAATGGGGAGATAGGAAAGTGGTGAAAAAGGGGCACAAAGAGGGTACGACAGTAGTAAAAACAGCTTGGGATGTGCAGGACAGGTGTAGGGAAGGTCCATAGCTGCCCATTTCTTTAACAGCAACAGCTGTGCATATACTAGTAATTTGGAGGGAAATTTGAAACCTTCCACCCCTGAGAGAGGGGTGAGAACAACAAAGTATTTTGTACTGCCAATTAAATTTCAGTTTCTCTGTCCAGCGGACATTTGTGCAAAATGGGCAGCTATGTATGGGGCATCATTTTTTTCTGGGAGCAGATTGCCCATTTTTTTTCAGGTGGGAGTGGAATGTTGGGTAGGGGAAGTAGGTATATTTTGAGAGGTAGGTTGGGGAGGTAAACAGACAAGACAAACAAGACACATACAGGGGTGGAATATGACACATGGGGTGGGTGAACACTATTGAAGGGGAAGGATGTTTGGAAATCGCAAGCCCTTGAGCCCATGAGCCCACAGATGGCAACAGTGGAACTCAGATCCCCAACCATGGACAGTCACCACTGCACCGTCACAACCTGGAGGGTGGCTGTGCTGGGGGCTGCGTAGGAGGGGCAGGCTCACCCGTGAGTCATGCCACTCTTGCCTCGAGCTGGCATAGAGGATCAGTGACTGAACGCTTGATTTCCCTACACACCACAGCCCGGACCGTTCGGAGGGTGATAGGTGGCTCTCCTCTGGTCATGCTTGCAGAGGGGGGATGAGCCCCATCCCCTGCAGTGCTTCCACCTGATGGTGGCACAGGGCCAACGGAGGAGGAGGAGGTCCCAGGATGGGCTATCAACTTGGGTCATCGCCAGCTGAGGTGGGACAGGTGGGTCCGCCGGGACCGGCCTTCCCGTACGTTCTGTGTTTATGAGAATTTAATGACAATATGGGTTGGTAGCAGCCAACAGCATTCCAAATTAGTTCTAACAGCATGCAGTAATATTACCATTAACCCAACACACCAGAGTTCCAACAGTTGAACAGCAAGCATAACACATGCATATATAGAACAACAGTGGACATTCCAACAGCATGCAGGATTGACTGGTGGCAACAGGCCACCAAGATTGTGGTGTTTGAACAGGGCACATGCATCAAAGTAAATGCATATATTTATAAACCAATAGGACATATGTCCCAACAAATGTTTTGAGATTACACATACCCATTGAGGTGTGGAATTGCATTGTTTATGCACATACAGTAGGGTGTAAAAAGATACCTCCATTAATGACTTATATGCACTTATAGTTTACGCTACATTCCTATTCACTGCAGGTATATATCCCCTACATGTATTATTACACTAGGCAATGTCCATTAAGTTGTGAAATGTGTTTTGCTAGTCCTGACCTGTATCTGACATATGAACTGTCCAGGATGCAGATGTTACTGCTACGGTATTTATATATTTTATTTATATTTATATGTCTACATATCTAGATGTGTTCAGGTGACATTATCAGTTATATTTTAACAGCCCCCTACATTTCTAGCAGCACACTGATATTTCTGGTGAACACAATAGCAAGCTACTCATGTGCCAGATTTATCTATACATGCCAGCCTTGAAACAACAGTTGAGGACTGTATATATGTTTAACAGATACTGGCACTCCCTTCATCCACTTTCTATGGGCCTACCTAAGTGTGGGTTGACAGTGCTTAATACAACACTACTATTTCTATACTGCAAGAGTACATCAACATTTCGAAGAAAGTGACACGGACACACTTCAGGAGTTATACCTTTATTAATTACATTACACACTTTTCTAGTGGCTATCTCATTTATTTGATATTACAGTGCATGCAGACGTCTTATTCAAGATGTATTATACCTTCATTTATGGTTTACGACACCTCTTTTTTCAGGCTCTCTCACTTATTTTATATAACAATATATGCAGAGAAATAATTCAGGGCTTATTATACCTTTATTAATGGGTTACAACACTCTTTTTCAGGCTCTCTCACTTATTTTACATAACAGTACATGCAGAGTGGTTATTCAAGCCTTATTATACCTTTATTATTGGGCTAAGACACTTTTTGAAAGGCTCTCTCACTTATTTTATATAACAATATATGCAGAATAATTACTAACCTGCCTGGTGGCACAGCCTTAGCAGCCTATCTGCATAGGCTTGCTGATTCAAAGCACGGACACCTGCAGCTGTGAAGTAAATGAAGTGATATTGAGACATATATCTATCCATACTATCAACTACACTAGCAATTTTTACATACTTCATTCCATGGCTACCTACACAGTAGTGAGGCATTTTCCATTCCACGGGCCTCCTGGATCCATTGGTTCAGTTGGTCCTGCTTGCATCTCTTCAGGTCTGCATGGTGGTGTCTGACCTGCTCACCAGTCCGAGGGACACCTGTGGCACTGGTGAGTTCATGTGCGAGATGGTTCCAGGCTTCCGCTTTGTATTCTGTGCCCTGGAACTGGCCCTGCAGGCGTCTAGCATCATGATGATGGACAAGGAGCCAAACCATCACTTTTGACTCTTCAATGACCCACTGTTGCGCTCTGAAGCAAGAGCCCTCTCCGACACCAGCCATTTCTGCCTGCAGATGGGAGCTACAACCAGTTATGGCAAGTATTCCCACCTATGGAGCTTAAATATGTCTCATTTCCCGCGCTTATTTGTGATTGGCCAGATTTGAAAATTCTCAGCTGAGTGCACACCTGCTTAGTACTGGATAAACTTTGATTAATATGTATATGTGTGTTGACAGCCCATGAACATCAAATGCTGTCTTGGCTTAGTGGATCAGTACTGAGATTATGGTGCACACTATCCCAGGTTCGAGGCCTGTCATTGCTTTTTATTTTACTACTAGCCTGACCGGTAGGGGGTGTGGCTGTGTTTAGCCGACTTTGCTCAACTTTGCCCAACGTTGCTCTACGTTTACTGACATTGCATGATGTTGCCCAACATTGTGCTAGTTAGAGCGGTGCACAGCTTCACGCAAACATGTTTTGTTTGCACTAGTTGGCGCGATGCACAGCTCCGCGCAAAGCTATTGCACTAGTTAAAGCACTACTAAGCTATGAGCAATTATACTTAAATATGCTTAATACTGGTAAACTTTGCTTAGCAGTGCTTCACACTGATTAAGATACATTACTTATGAATTTATCAGTATGCATGACCATTTCACCTTCTTATATATATATATATATATATATATATATATATATATATATATATATTTATATATATATACATACACATATATATAAAATATTGTTCACTACTACATAGTCCATTTCAATGCATTGTACTAATATTTAAAAGGTAAATGTCAGGAATTAATGTTATGCACAGATTTATTACAGAAAATGGGAAGGGGCGTGGTGGGACTCCAACCGGGAATGCCTCGTCTTTGTGCAAAGGCTCTACCACTACGCTATTGCTATTTGGCTTAATTTGCATATAAGTAGTTTATTATCCTCTTCGATATCTGAACTGCTAACTGTAGCTAAGCAATGGGCAAACCCATGCACACATGTGCAAGTACGGACAGCTATATCGGGAATGAGAAAAAAAAAAGGTTTGACATTTTATTATATTTGTACATGGGTTTGGAATGTGGGGGAGTGTAGTGTTGGAGATATACACATTTGAGCGGGCTCACTCATGTTTGGCGGCATTTGCTGTTTAGGCACTTGCTGGGGCATGGATATTTGGACTGCTCGGCAGTCTGACATGCCCCCTGCACTCGTGCATGCTCCATCTTAGCCTTGGAGTTGAATCAGTGCACCCTCATGCATATGCATGACGCGCTGACATCATAGTCTTAGACGGCAGTTTCCGAGTAAGACTTGGTTAGTCTTATACGGAGGATTAGTGAATCCTGGCCATGGATATGATTAAATATGGATATTCTATCAATATAATTAAATAATATGTTGAAATAATAGATAAAACATGTTATGCCATATGGGTTATATGGAATAAAAGAATGAATTAAATTATGCTTAATGGAAACAGATTTTAGCAACAGTTTTAAGCAGAATCATATGGTGGTTATGGAAAAAGAGTGGGGTCTAACAGGGATGAAAATTTTGTATAATTGAAAGGAAAATTATAGATATGGGTACATATTGTTTCTATATCTATATATCTGCATATTTGTAATTATTTGTAAATATGTTGTAAGAGTTATTTTTTGTATATAAATAAAGGACCTCTACTCTTTTCAGTATGTGCCATAGGATCTTTTACAACCATCTGAGCTACCACTAATTCAAGCAGATGGAACAATAGTTTAACATCTTCTCTGAAGGATGACACACTCAGTAGACAGCAACTGTCTTCTGCTGCACTGGAGTGTCAGCAGTCAATCAACTTGGTATGGGAATGGAACCCATAGTCTTCTTCACCACAGACAAATGTCCTACCTCTTCTACCACTAACACTGTAAAAACAGCATCAGAGGTGTGCAGGAAGTGGCCTTGTTTTCAATATCCCTGTGCAGCATTAGGGACTGAATGATTTGTTCATATCCATTTTATAATCATCCACTCATTTGGACTGAAGATATGTTGAAAGTGTCTACAGTAGTAGAAGGTTTGGGGTGGGAAACCTACAATAGCATTGACTCATTTTACTTGTAGGGTATCGATCCATGGGGCCCAGCAACAAACACAACTCTCATGTCTACATCAGTCATGTAGAGTAACAAGATGCATGTCAACATACCTGTAATCCTCCAAATTGCAGATGTTTGTATGTTTGTGCCTGTGGCCTGTGCACATATGGAGGACAAAGGCTGCCTTACATATAGCCATGTCTGCAAGTATTTTTTTTTTGATAAAAGTAATATGGCCCTTTTCCCTGTGTCAATGCAATAGCCAGAAACACAGCATACCTAACACTTACACATGGATACCAGATACATACATATGAATAGTCTCCAATTGTTGTGTCAAAAGAACATGATTCTTAACAACACTGTCCAGTTTCAGGCATTTCTGCATAGAGTTATGTTGTTTATGACCTTTCAATATTTTACTTGCATATTGCTTTGCAATTCCAGGTCATCTTGTCAACAACATAAAATAACATTTTCCCAGGCAGTGAATGATATACTGCTGCAAGCCATCTCTGAACATGGTTGGTGGATGGTCCAGCATAAGAGAACTGATAGGGGCATCTGTGAACATAACTGGTGTGCAGTTATACAGGTGGTCATCTCTGTTTTTGACCAAAATCATACCTATGAGAAGGTCTGAAGAAGGGCCTCCTACATAATCTCACATGCTTGCACTGAGCACTTCTGGAACATAAGTGGAGTGTCATGTTAAGAGATTTGCAAGCACAGTCACCAATGACAGATATGGAGATGTTCCCAGAATACCTTTGTGGTGATGCAAACAGTTTAGGAATTCACAGTGGAGTGAGAGATATTGATACTGAGCTAAATGTGACACCATCAATGTTCATTGGTCATGCCCAGGCTGGTTATATCTTAACAATTCTACTTTATAGTATTGTCTGACCATAACATAGAGTCCCTTAACAGCGAGACAACAACATCTAAAGTTCAGAACAATGAATTCCTGGAACCGCAAATTTTACCTCGAGGAAACTAACCACTTGACAACCACTGACAAAAAAAAACCTAAAGAAGCTAAACCCACTTAGGAGTGAAGATGAGAAAAACACAGAACATATGTCTTGTAGTAGAGTGCAATGAAAAACAATAACATGAGCTGGAGAAAAATATGTGAGGAAAAACTCATTAGTAATATTATTTTCTATACAGATTTGTAAACAAAAAATGAGACCTGAAACAATTCTAAAAAGATATTTAAAAGGGATATTAGAGATTACGTGATTAGAGACAAGTGAGGAGAAATTGAGTGAAGTCTTAGCTTGAGAGATGGTGCTCATATTATGATTACAGAAAGAAGAAGGCTGGAGAAAAGGAGATTATAAGAAAATTACAAGGGAAGTTGTCTTCAGGTAGCTTAGGTGAGTAGGGCGGAAAGAGAAAGAGGTAGAGGAAAAGTCTGCAGAGATGAAGTGCATAAGGTAAGGCAGTGGGAAAACAAAAGAAATGAGTTGTGTAGGAGGATTCAGGGGATTGTAAGGTGTGACTTACGTTGGTGGGAATGAGTGAAGCATAGTGAGTAAGTTCAGCCAGGATTGGCCCAGGAGCAGGTCCATTATTTTGTAAAGTATTCTTTTAGGTGGGTAGGTTAGAAACAGCTCTGGTTGTTAGAGGTAAAGAGTTCCTTTTTTTTTTTTTTTTTTTTGCTACAGGGTATGAGTATAGGCTTTGTCCAAGGGATTTATTTGGTTTATTTGTGGTGAGAAGCTGTTTATCTTCTAATCTGGGAAAACTTGATTAAAGGGGTAAAAGATGGGCAAGGTAATTGTTTGTGTATGATTTTATATACTGTTATAAGCTGGCTGTAGGAGTGGTGGAGTTGGAGTTCCAGACAGCTAAGTGTATGACTTTATGTACTGTTATAAGTTGAATGTAGGAGACGTGGAGGGGGAGTTCCAGCCAGCTAAGTGCATGTAGAGCTTTGCAGTGATGGGTAAGCAAGGATGAATTAGTAGCAAATTTGGCAATTTTTTTGTTAACAGCTTTCAAGTTTGTTTTTTAGGGATGATTGTAATTTGGTTAGAACTGGGGCTCCAAAGAGTAAGCAGGGCAAAGGTAGGTTTTGGCTAGAGTAATTTTTATGAGTGGGCTCAGAAAATGTTTGTTTCTGGATAGCATGCCTAGTGTTTGATGGGTTTTCTTGATATTGCTTTGGATGTGCAGGTGAGATTTAAGATTATCATCTATTATGACTCCTAATAGTTTGGTATGCTGGACTAATTCAATTTCAGTGCCTTTTGCCAAAAAGATTTTGAAAAATGCTCTGTTAGGGGTATGAGTTTTTTTTTGGGTGAAGAGGAGGAGTATTTTTGGGGGGTGTTTCAGAGTTGTGCTCTTGTAAGCAAGCTTTCAATGGAGATAACTTGTTAAGCAATTTCTTGGAGGTGAGTTAAGGTGTTTGAAGAGTACATGATGGTAGAGTCATCGCATACTGAATCTAGGTGTCTTCATATTTTGGAAATACTATGGAAGTGGGATTGTATGAAGAGATGAACCCTTGCAATTTTACAGCTTGTTATCTGTTGTCAAGTTAGCTAGAGAACTATTGAAAAGTTGTAGATGATAGACCCAGGGTGGAAAGTTGATTCAGAAGTTTAGTGTGAGAGACCATACCAAAGGCTCTTGATAGTTTTAAAAATACTGGAGATACAATTTTATTATAGTTGTGAGCTTTACTGACAGTGTCTTTAAATTATAGAAATGCATTCTAGGTGCTGTGGTCTAGCCAAAATCAATGTTTTGAAAACCAAACTCTACTTCTACCTCTTTAACCTTTCTTTCCCTATAATTCCTGCATTTACCTTTGTCTATATTCCTCGTAGCTCCCCCTTTATAAAATATTGTACACAGTCATATGTTTATTCTCTTTTGATAAAAAAAAAAAATCTTTTAAAATCATTTGCTTATTATACTTATGTTTTTGCTCTGGTTATGTTTATATAATACATGTATTAACCAGTCCTGATGTAAAATCCTTGTATTTGTATTGTCAATCTCTGTTTTTAGTATTTTATAACTCTTGGAGCTTTTATCCCCGGGCCTCTACTGAAAATGGACATATATCCAGCTAGACTAGCCCGGTCAACAAATGTAAAATAAAAATAAAAATAAAATAAAATGTTGCATATTGGCGATTAATTTATTTTGTAAGAGATAGTGGAGAAGTTGTTGATGTATACAACGTTCAAGGATTTTATAGAAGGGATGCAGGATGGTTATGGGGCAGGAATTTGTAATCACAAAAAGCAGGACCCAAATCACAGTGAATAAAGCCGGGCGTAAAAGCAAACAAATCCACAATGAAAAACTCAAGACTTCAAAAATACCAAGCAACTTTATTAAAATGCAAAGCTTTTGGGTTGCACTAAAGAAAGGTCTTAACCCAAAAGCTTTGAATCTTGGTGTGTTTGAAATCTGGGTTTTTCCTTTACAGAAATGTGTAATGTTAGTGGAATTACCTCCTTTATGAAAATATATAATATGTGTCATTTTCTATAAGTTAGAGACACAGGATTCTGCAATTTATCTTTTAATAAGAATGCTAACTGGGTATGTTATTGTATCTGTAGATAGGATTAGGTATTCTGGGGTAAGGTTGTCAGCTGAGGAGAAACAAGGTTTTAGTTTATATAAAACATTTTTTATGAGAGTTATAGAAACTGTTTGAAAGGTAAAATGGGTGGAGTTGTCTATATGTGTACCAAAGAGGTTGCAGTTAGTTGAGCTTTATGAAAGAGATGTGCTAGGGTTTAAGGCAGGGGAAGTTAGCTGAATGAAAGGGGGTGCATTAGATGAGTTTTAGGTTAAGCTGGCTATGCAGCTAGGCTATCCCACGGATTCACTAATCCTCCATGTAAGACTTAATAAGTCTTACTCAGAGGCTGCATTTAAACGGTTTGACATCAGCATATCATGAATATTCATGAGGGCACGCTGACTCAACCGTAACTCTTACACGGACTGAGTAGGAAAGCAGGGCTCATGTCTGACTGCTGAGCAGTCTAAATGTGCACGCCCCTGCAAGGTTTTAAAAAGCTGTCAACACACAAAAGCGAGTTCGCTCAAATGTACTTGCACCCAACACCACACTCCCTGACACTGTAAACCCCCATCACACTTATATAAAGTAAATAATTATATATATTTTTTTAAATCCATGATATAGCTGCCCGTATTTGCGCGTGTGTGCGCGGGTGTACCCATTGCTTATCTAGAGTTGGCAAATCTGACATGGAAGAGCATAAGAAATAATGTTTATGCAAATTACACCAAATTGCAATAGCATAATGGTAGGGCGTATGCACAAAGAGAAGGCATTCACGGTTCTTGTCCCACCACTCCCCTTCTTATTTATGTTGTAAATCAGTATTTGAAATAATACCAGAAATATATGATTAAAATTTTATTAAAAGCAGTGACATGTCCAATGTATCAGTGATCAAAATATATATTTTTAAAGGACCAAATATATAATAGCCTGGTGTTAAGCAATGCTTTACACAGCTAAACACAGGTGCCCATAGTTTAATAGTGCTTTACCCAGCTAAACAAAGTTGCCCATAGTTTAATAGCGCTTCTCCCAGCTAAACAGAGTTGCCACAGTTTAATAGCACTTTACCCAGCTAAACAGAGGTGCCCATAGTTTAATAGCGCTTTATCCAGCTAAACAGAGTTGCCCATAGTTTAATACACTTCTCCCAGCTAAACAGAGTTGCCCATAGTTTAATAGCGCTTTCCCCAGCGCAATAGTGTTGCCCAAAGTTTAAAAGCACTTTACCCAGCGCAATGTGTTTGCGTGGACATGAGTGCCGCGCCAACCAGGGCACCATAGGGCACCATGGAGCAACATAGAGCTAAGTTGCTTAAATGCAGCCATACCCCCTAGCCTGTCTGGACAGCATTAAAATAAAAGAATGACAAGGTTTGAACCCAGGACCCTGTGCATCATAATCAAAGTACAGAACCACTAAACCATGACAATATCGGAGAAGCAGCCACTATTAAGATTCATAAACTTACGAATGGTAGTGTAACCATTACTAAGCAAGTCTGCAGTCAGCCGAGAATTTTACAAAATGGCCAATCACAAAAAAGTGCGGGAAATGCGGCAAATTTAAGCCCCATAGGCGGGAATACTCGCCATAACTGAGTGTAGCTCACATTTGCAGTCAGAATGGCAGGTGCAGGAGAGGGTTCACGCTTCCAACGTTGGGGCATCGAGGAGCCCAAATACATGGTTTGGCTCCTTGTTCACCATCACAAGTCAAGACTCCTGCAGGGCCAGTTCCATGGGACGGAGTACAAGGCAGAGGCTTGGAACCGGTTAGCTCATGACTTCACCAGTGCCACAGACGTTCCTCGGACTGGTGAGCAGGTCCATCACCACAATGCAGACCTGAAGAGACGAAAGCAGGACCGCCTGAAGCAGTGGATACAGGAGGCCCGTGGGATGCAGAATGCCCCACAACTGAGTATGTAGCCATGGAATGCAGCATGTAAGAATTGATAATGGAGTATGTATAATGGATAGGTATGTCTCAATATCCCTTCATTTACTTTACAGCTGCAGGTGACCGTGCTACGAATCAGCAAGCCTATGCTGATAGGCTGCTAAGGCTGTGCCACCAGGCAGGTTAGTGATTATTCTGCATGTATTGTTATATAAAATATGGGAGAGAGCATGAAAGAAAGTGTTGTAATCCAATAAAACAGCCATAGAATTGCCTGAATAAGTCCTCTGCATGTACTGTCAGATAAAAACATCACAGAGGCAGAAAAAGAGTGTAGTAACCCATTAAGAAAGGTAACATATGTCTGGAATAATATCTCTGCAGGCACTGTCATATAACATAAGTGAGTGAGCCTGAAAAAAGATTGTTCTAACCTATTAATAAAGGTATAATATGTCTTGAACATGTCTGTCATAAACACCGTTAAAACAAATAAAGGAGTGAGCCTGTGGAAAGGTGTGCAATGTCATTAATAAAGGTCTAAAACCCAGAGTGTGTCTGTGTCACAGAGTCTGAAATGTTATTGTACCCTTGCATTATACAAACAGTACTGTTTGAAAATGTGCTGGCAACTCAGAGTTATGCAGTCCCATATAAAGTGGGTGATGGAAGTGCTAATAGCTGTGAAACATATATACAGTCCACAATAGTCAATTACTGGCTGGCATGAATAAGTAAACCTGGCACACGTGTAGCATGTAATTATTTACCAGAAATGTGAGTGTGTGTCAAGAAATGCAGGGTTCTGTACAAATCGAAGTGAAAATGTCATGTGAAAACATCCCAGATATGTAGATAAAGAAATATAAATGCAAACAAGAAATATGTAGCAGTTACATCTGCATCCTGGACAGTTAGTATGTCAGATATAGGTCAGGCATATATTGAACTAGCCAAACCCATGACACAACCTAATGTATGGTGGCAAGTGTAATAATACAGGTAGGGGATATACACTTGCAGTCACTGGGAATGTAGTGTAGACTAAAAGGTCATTATAAGATGTTAACCGAGGTTTTTTCTACACCCTACCATATGTGCATAAACCATGCAATTCCACACCTCAATGGGTATGTGTAATCTTAAATATTTGTTGGGACATATGTCCTATTGTTTTATAAATATTTGTAATGATGTTGATGCATGTACCCTATTCAAACACCACGTTCATGGTGACCTGTTGCTACCAAACATCCCTGCATGCTGTTGGAATATCCACTGTCGTTCAATATATGTATGTGTTATGCTTGCTGTTCAACTGTTGGAACCTTGGTGTGTTGGGTTAATGGGAATATTACTGCATGCTGTTACAACTAATCTGGAATGCTGTTGTTTGTGTTGTGATTAAACACACCTAACCACAGAACGTATGGGAAGGCCGGTCCCAGTAGACCCACCTGTCCCTCCTCAGATGGCGAGTGCACCTGGCACCAGCGGCTCTGGTGCCCAGCCCGGGCTCCCCTCCTCCATTGGTCCTGTGCCACCTTCGGGTGGAAGCACTGCAGGGGATGAGGCTTGACCCCATGCAAGCGTGGGCGGAGGAGGGCCACCTGTCACCCTTGCTAGGGTCCAGGCTGTGGTGCGTAGGGAGATCCAATGTTCAGTCGCTGATCCCCTATACCAGCTCGAGGCGACAGTGGTGCGTCTCTCGGGTGAGCCTGCCCATCCTACACAGCCCTCAGCACAGCCACCCTCGGGGCTGTGAAGGTGCAGTGGTGACTGCCCATGGGTGGGGATCTCAGTTCCACTGTTAACATCTGTGGGCTCATGGGCTTGCGATTTCCAAACATCCTTCCCCGTCAATTGTGTTCACCCACCCCATGTGTCAAACTTCACCCCTGTATGCATCTCGTTTGTCTTGTCTGTTTACCTCCCGAACCTACCTCCCCAAATATACCTACTTCCTCTACCTCACATTCCACTCTCACCTGAAAAAAATATATAAAAAAAGGGCAATCTGTTCCCACAAAAAAATTACGCCCCATACATATCTGCCCATTTCGAACACATGCCCATCGGACAAACATGTAAGCTGATAACTAGAAATGGCAGTACAACATACTTTGTTGTCCTCACCCCTCCCCCAGCGGTGGAATGTTTCAAATTTCACTCCAAATTCATTGTATATGCACAGCTGTTGCTGTTAAAGAAATGGGCAGCTATGGACCTTCCCTACACCTGTTCTGCACATCCCGAGCTTGTTTACCTACTGTGTGTCCCTCTTTGTGCCCCCTTTTTCACCACTTTCCTATCTCCCCATTTTCTTTTCTTTAAAAGAAATTAGCATGGGGGTTAGCGGGAGTAAGCACTTTTAAGCAGTAGTTAGCAGGGGTGCGCGAGTGTGAGCTTGTGTGTGCTTAGCTAAGCATTGCTAAGTGTCACGCAAACCCACGCAAACCCACTTACAACTGCTTGAAAGTGCCTTAGTCACTGTGTATCACAAGGCCCTTGTACTGCTCAGCTGCAAAATAAAAAACCTTGACAGTGTTGAACCCGGGCCCTTGAACTCACCAGTCTGCATGAAGTACCACTACACCAGCTTAGCTTAACTTATTTTATTGTAGCTATACTAAGCTAAGCTTGGCTTAGCTTATCATATCTTAGCAATGCTAATCTAAGTGCACACATGCGGACACTGGTGCAAACCCGCTTGCTACTGTTTACAAGTGCTCACTCCCGCTAACCCCTGCACTCATTTCTTTGACAGAAAAGTAAATGGGGAGATAGGAATGTGGTGATAAAGGGTGCACAAAGAGGGGAAGACAGTAGGGAAACCAGCTTGGGATGTACAGGATGGGTGTGGAGAGGGTCCATAGCTGCCCATTTCTTTACCAGCAACACCTGTGCATATGCAATACATTAGGAGGGGTATTTGAAACCTTCCACCCCTGAGAGAGGGGTGAGGACAACTAAGTGTGTTGTACTACCAATTATGAATATCAGGCACATGCACTGTTTGTGAACTGCTACACTATCATTAGTACGTTACTCACTTCTGAACAGTTTGTGGTTTGTTTGTGTTGACATTACACAGTCTGCTCAGGACAACTGTACATATTTCACTACTGTGTATGCCTACCTACACCCTTGGTTGTGCCTAACTACTCGGGTATATAGTACCTTTGGGTAGGGGTGCAGAAGTGCAGAGTGCATTATTTATTATTGTGTGATGTTTATCTTATTGAACATGCAGAGTTGCTGTGTACCTGTAAGTCTATAAAGGTTAGTAGTCTGTCTGAGTAGTTCCCACCTGTGGACATATCCAGATGGTAGACAGAGGTTAGCCTAGTATTCTTTGACTGTGCACCACAGCAGTCTTTTCAGCACCTGAACAATGGCATTGTCACAGGTGGTTGATAGCAGTGCATGGCTACATCCTTTGATGTTTCTGTGTTGTACTTCTACATAAGGGCATGCTTGTGGGATTCATTCTACAGCTATTTGCAGAGTGTGTAACAGCAGTCAAGCTGATATGCCTGTGTGTTTCTGACTCTTTCAGGCCTCAGATACTCTCATGTATATATTTGAACAGCCTCAGGGAAAGGTAGATATAACTGGAATACACCTGTGATATATTTCAGACATTTTGCAGTTCAGACTTTGGGAGATTCAGAGCATATGTATTACTACACCTTTTCTGACGTGCAAGCAGTGTCTACTCTCACTTATTGACATTTGTCATTAAGTGAGATTCCCCACCTTTCTGCCTACTGTTAGTACATTTGACAGGGAGTCAGAGGGGCACAGCTAACATTTGTTTACAAATCAGGGTCATCACTGTAGAGCAGTCACTGTTGGGAGGTCTCGCCTGTGACCTATGCAAATATGCCAGTGTTTATCCTGCACTGATACTGTGTGGGCTTTGTAAGGTGCTACTGTAACATTATTCCCTACTAGCATGGCTGATTCTCTTTTCACAGTCATGTCATGCAATTCTACAACACCTGCTGGTTAAGGCCCACAGAACAAGATTTGTGTTATGCCATTCCTATTTTCCCTTTACATTCATGCATGGTAATGCATGATATATTGCTTTCAGCACTAAGTTATTGTATATCTGCTGTAGTGTAGTGGTACTTCATGCAGACTGGTGAGTCCAAGGTCCCAGGTTCGAAACTGACAAGGGTATTTTATTTTGCTGCTGAGCAGTACAAGGGCCTTGTCATACAGAGTGACTAAGGCACTTTTAAGCAGTTGTAAGCGGGTTTGCGTGGGTTTGCATGATGCTTAGCAATGCTTAGCTAAGCACACACAAGCTCACACTCGCGCACCCCCGCTAACTACTGCTTAAAAGTGCTTAATCCCGCTAACCCTCATGCTAATTTCTTTTAAAGAAAAGAAAATGGGGAGATAGGAAAGTGGTGAAAAAGGGGGCACAAAGAGGGACACACAGTAGGTAAACAAGCTCGGGATGTGCAGAACGGGTGTAGGGAAGGTCCATAGCTGCCCATTTCTTTAACAGCAACAGCTGTGCATATACAATGAATTTGGAGTGAAATTTGAAACATTCCACCACTGGGAGAGGGGTGAGGACAACAAAGTATGTTGTACGGCCATTTCTAATTATCAGCTTACATGTTTGTCCGATGGGCATGTGTTCGAAATGGGCAGATATGTATGGGGCGTAATTTTTTTGTGGGTACAGATTGCCCTTTTTTTTTTCAGGAGAGAGTGGGAAGTGAGGTAGAGGAAGTAGGTATGTCCGGGGAGGTAGTTTGGGAAAGTAAACAGACAAGACAGACATGACGGATACAGGGGTGGTGTATGACACATGGGGTGGGTGAACACAATTGATGGGGTCGGATGTTTGGAAATCGCAAGCCCATGAGCCCACAGATGGTAACAGTGGAACTGAGATCCCCACCCATGGGCAGTCACCACTGAACCTTCACAGCCCTGAGGGTGGCTGTGCTGGGGGCTGCATAGGACGGGCAGGCTCACCCGTGAGATGCGCCACTCTCGCCTCAAGCTGGCGTAGGGGATCAGTGACTGAACACTGGATCTCCCTACACACCACAGCCCGGACCCTTTGAAGGGTGACAGGTGGCCCTTCTCCACCCACGCTTGCAGTGGGGGGATGAGTCCCATCCCCTGCAGCGCTTCCACCTGATGGTGGCACAGGACCAACGGAGAAGGGGAGCCTGGGCTGGGCACCGGATCTGCTGATGCCAGGTGCACTTGCCAGCTGAGGAGGGACAGGTGGGTCCGCTGGGACCGGCCTTCCCATACGTTCTGTGATTAGGTGTGTTTAATTACAACATAAGCAAAATAGCATTCCAGATTAGCTGTAACAGCATGCAATAATATTCCCATTAACCCAACACACCAAGGGTACAACAGTTGAACAGCAAGCATAACACATGCATATATTGAACCACAGTGGTTATTCCAACAGCATGCAGGGATGTTTGGTAGCAACAGGCCACCATGATTGTGGTGTTTAAACAGAGCACATGCATCAACATGAATGCAAATATTTATAGAACAATAGGACATATGTCCCAACAAATATTTAAGATTACACATACCCATTGAGATGTGGAATTGCATGGTTTATGCACATACAGTAGGGTGTATAAAAAACCTTGGTTAATATCTTATAATGACCTTTTAGTCTACACTACATTCCTAGTGACTGCAAGTGTATATCCCCTACCTGTATTATTACACTTGCCACCATACATTAAGTTGTGTAATGGGTTTGGCTAGTTCAATATATGCATGACCTATATCTGACATACTATCTGTCCAGGATGCAGATATTACTGCTACATATTTCTTGATTGCATTTATATTTCTTTATCTATATATCTGGGATGTTTTCACATGACATTTTCACTTCAATTTGTACAGAACCCTGCATTTCTTGACACACACTCACATTTCTGGGGGGAAAAATAACATGCTACACATGTGCCAGGTTTACTTATTCATGCCAGCCAGTAACTGCCTGTTGTGGACTGTATATATGTTTCACAGCTACTAGTACTTCCATCACCCACTTTATATGGGACTGCATAACTCTGGGTTGCCAGCACCTTTTCAAACAGTACTGTTTGTATACTGCAAAGGTACAACAACATTTCAGACTCTGTGACACAGACACACTCTGGGTTTTAGACATTTATTAATGACATTACACACTTTTCCACAAGCTCACTCCTTTATTTGTTTTAACGGTGTATATGGCAGACATGTTCCAGACATATTATACCTTTATTAATAGGTTAGAGCAATCTTTTTTCAGGCTCACTCACTTATTTTATATGACAGTGCCTGCAGAGATATTATTCCAGACATATGTTACCTTTCTTAATGGGTTTCTCCACTCTTTTTCTGCCTCTCTGACATTTTTATCTGACAGTACATGCAGAGGACTTATTCAGGCAATTTTATGGCTGTATTATTGAACTACAACACTTTCTTTCATGCTCTCTCCCATATTTTATATAACAATACATGCAGAATAATCACTAACCTGCCTGTTGGCACAGCCTTAGCAGCCTATCAGCACAGGCTTGCTGATTCATAGCATGGTCACCTGCAGCTGTAAAGTAAATGAAGGGATATTGAGACATAGCTATCCATTATACATACTCCATTATCAATTCTTACATACTGCATTCCATGGCTACATACTCAGTTGTGGGGCATCCTGCATCCCACGGGCCTCCTGTATCCATTGGTTCAGGCAGTCCTGCTTTCATCTTTTCAGGTCTGCATGGTGGTGACGGACCTGCTCACCAGTCCGAGGAACACCTGTGGCACTGGTGAGGTCACGAGCTAACCGGTTCCAAGCCTCTGCCTTGTACTCTGTCCCTTGGAACTGGCCCTGCAGAAGTCTTAACTCGTGACAGTGGACAAGGAGCCAAACCATGTAATTGGACTCCTCGATGCACCAACGTTGCGCTCAGAAGCGTGTTCCCTCTCTGACACCAGACATTTTAACTGCAGATGTGAGTTACAATCAGTTACGGCGTGTATTCCTGCCTGTGGGGCTTAAATATGCCGCATTTCCCGCAATTTTTTGTGATTGGCCCTTTTTGTAAAATTCTCGGCTGACTGCAGACCTGCTTAATAATGGTTAAACTACCATTCGTAAGTATATGCATGTTAATAGTGGCTGTTTCCCCTCTGTTGTCATGTTTTAGTGGTTCTGAACGTTGCTTCTGATGCACAGAGTTCTGGGTTCGAACCTTGTCATTCATTTTATTTTCATACTATCCTGACAGGCTAGGAGGTGTGGCTGCATTTAAGCAACTTTGATCTGTGTTGCTCCTCGGTGCCCTACAGTGCCCTGGTTGGCGCAGCGCACACGTCCGTGCAAACACATTGCGCTGGGTAAAGCACCATTGAACTATGGGCAATTCTATTGCGCTGTGTAAAGCGCTATGAAATTATGGGCAACTCTATTGCGCTAGGTAAAGCGCTAATAAACTATGGGCAACTCTATTGCGCTAGGTAAAGTGCTATTAAACTATGGGAAACTCTATTGTGCTGGGTGAAGTGCTGCTTAACTGCAGGCAATTTTATATCAGGATCCTTTAAAATATTTATTTTGTTCACTGATACATTGGCCATTTTGCTGCTTTTTAGTAATGTTTAAACATATTTGTCAGGTATTATTTCATATACTGATTTAAAAAATAAATAGGAGTGGTGGGACTCGAACCATGAAGGCCTCTTTTTTGTGTGAACGCTCTACCATTACGCTATCACTATTTGGTGTGATTTGCATTAACATTCTTTCTTATGCTCTTCCATGTCAGAATTGCAAACTCTAGCTAAACAATGGGCACACCCGTGCACACACATGCAAATACGGGCAGCAATTTTGGGGATTTAAAAAAATATATTTAATTTTTTGCGTTTTAGAACTGTGATAGGGGTTTACAATATCAGGGAGTGTGGTGTTGGGTGCAGGGACATTTGAGCGGACTCGCTCTTGTGTGTGTGCTTTGTTTAGTTTTAAAACACTTGCAGAGGCATGGACATTTAGACTGCTCGGCAGTCGGACACGCCCCCTGCTTTCTTACACGGTCCG